>NC_068276.1:63784634-64007963 GCF_025860055.1 Xyrauchen texanus | reverse complement strand
CAACACACCGCGAGTCTCCTCATAGATCAGACCGGAAATACGCGTGAAACCGAGACGGTTTGATTATCTGAATATTATCATGCAAAACTTTACAATGACGCTTTACGCGTCTTTCCCGCTGTTTCCTCTTCCAGACGTGATGAGAACACTTCACTATTCACTCGAATGTGACGCGACCAATAGCTGGAGAAGATATTTACATTCACCTACAGGACCTAGTAGAAACACAACACTGAAGGAGGAGCCAAAATCACGTCACGTGTTTATTTTTTGTTCACAGTTTAAAATCTTGGATTTATTTCACTCAAATGAAACAGTTTTTTTATATAGAGAAAATATTTTAAGCTCAATGTTCAAAATGTGTCAAATGTTCAACAGAGCAGAAGAATTGTTGACAATGAAATTTATCAAACAAAATAAAATTTAATTGTGTATTTTGGTTTATAGTTAAAAGTCCCTGTTATGCACCAAATCTTCAAATGTTCCTGGTTATTATGGGATTTTGGTTGCACAGTAAACATGTGCTATATTAAATAAATATGAAACATTCATGCTATAAATCTAATATATTTATTTTATATTTTGTTTTAGTGGTTTAATAAATGAGATGAGCTCATAGTTGTGGTTTGACTTCTGCAGTTTCAGTGTGGGACCAACTAAATATATTAATACATTTCTGCATCATTGGTTTATTAGTAAGTGAAAGCTGCCACAAGCTGATTCACCTCAATGTATTTTACTTCCCTCTTATAAATATGTGGTTTCAACCAGTGTTTGAGGAACAACAGATATTTATTTATTTCTACAAATTTGGTTTCATGAAGCTCCAAATTACAGCAGAAGATCAAAAGATTCACAGCAGCAGATTCAGTTCATTTACCAACATATAAATCATTCTGTGTTCAGAAAGGCCTGAATGTTGCTCCACTTCTCACTGTTATACTTCAGACCTCCTTTATTGGTCTGTAGACTCTTGGCGACACCCCTTTTATTTCTGTCTCTGAAGTGTGAAATGACGTTTGAACACAGGAAGGGTTTGGTTTAGACAGACCGCACAGCTTAAACCGTTTATTAAAGTGACAGTATGGAGTCCAGTGTGCTGCCTCTTATACTCTGTGAGTGTTTTATTATATTCTATATTATCTTCTGTTATTTCTGTGTGTGTGAAACACATGATGGTGATGTGGGTGCACAGGTCTATACTGTAGATTTACTGTCTCAGTGTTCATGTATTCTTTATTCTGTTCATATATAAATAATGTTTGGTGTTATAGTGATGATGAGAGTGAAGACTGCAGTTATTACTGTGTTACAGATCAAATGCATCTGTCTGTGTTCATGTGAAAGATGATGGACTTGTGTTTTAACTCTGCCGCTCATTTTTGATTTGAGATCACAACTGCAATGTCATCATAAGCAGTATTGCTAAAACTATCAATGAAAAGTATTTAGGTGATGTCATGCGTTCATTAGCATATCCATGATGTCATCACGTCGTATTTGCATTCTGCCTTGTGTTAGTCCTTTACATCTGTTTGCTTCTCTCCTACTTTCTGTGCTCACATACGGTATTTTAATACAGCTGAATTCACAACAAAGCTGTTCTCATGTACATATTTGTTCTGTTGTCAGACAACAACATGTATGAAATAGTGACTGAAATAGGGGAAAGCCTACTCAGCAGCAGGACAGGCTGGATCAGCACTCCATGCAATGGCAATGCTCCAGGTGTTCCAAGTGAAGCTCCTCAAACAAATGGACGAGTAAGGCTTTAATCCAGAGACTTCTAAAGAGCTTCAGGCCGCTACAGACTTGGCGCTGCACGCCATGAAAGTCACAGCGAAGGCCATTGGGAAGTCCATGTGTAACCTGGTCGTTCTGGAAAGGCATAGTATGGCTGACCCTCACGGAGATGAGTGACAGAGAGAAGACATCTCTCTTGATTGCCCCAGTGTCTCCAGCTGGCCTCTTTGGAGGCACAGTGAGTTCATTTGCTGAGCGCTACGTCACAAGCCATAAGGCACTTTATGCCCAAACGGAGCATACCGCAGACAGCTCACCCCCACTCTGTCTCAAGCCAGCGCCCGGCTAAAAGACCCATGCCCACTAACTCCGCACCTGCACCAGCCCCCGCCGAGCCACCAGTGAGGCCACGTAAGCCTTGGCCCAAACAGAAGCAGCAGCATCAGCGCCCACCTCGCGCCGACGAGAGGAACTACCCTGCACAGCGGAAGCGCTCCTGACGGGCACAACACTTTGAAGTGGAAAATGGAACCCGTCATTCCCTACGGTGCTCCGAAGAAGGCTCAATTGGAGACACAGAACACTGTTCCCCACCTCCCCATTGCTGTTCGTCGGGAGAGGAATATTGCTGTTCACAATGTTTTAAAAGATGTTGTTTCTGCATCATATGCAATAAAAAATGCAATAAGGAATACAGCACTTGTTGCAAATGCACGAGATGCTCATACATTCTGCGTTCTGTCTTCCATGGTTTCGTCCGAAGACGCGCCAGTGTTACGAGCTGAAATACACAATCTAATCGTGAAAAATGCGATAGAGATTGTGCCAAATTTTCAAGCACAAAAAGGATTTTACAGCCGTTATTTTCTTGTCCCAAAGAGAGACGGCAGACTTCGGCCAATCCTGGATCTGAGACATTTAAATCACGCACTTATATAGCGCCCATTCAAAATGATTACTCAGAAACTAATTCTATCGCATGTATGCCCACACGATTGGTTTGCGTCGATAGATCTGAAGGATGCGTACTTCCATATCCAAATTGTACAGCACCACAGGATGTTTTTGAGATTCACATTCGAGGGAACAGCGTATAAATTCAAAGTCCTGCCCTTCGGACTGTCTCTGGCTCCTCCCACATTTACAAAGTGCATCGATGCGGTGCTCGCCACTCTGAGACTGAGCGGCATAGGCATATTGAACTACCTCGACGATTGGCTGTTACTAGCACAATCAGAGGCTCTGTTATGTCAACACAGACACTTACTGCTTCAGCATCTAAACAGCTTGGGCCTCAATGTAAACTGGGTGAAGAGCACGCTCTCCTCCAGCCAAAATATCTCCTTTTTAGGAGTCCGCCTGGACTCCACGAGTGGAGATTCAGGCCATTCTACAGTGTCTGTCTCAGTTCAAACTGGGGAGAACACTTCCTCTGAAGCTGTTTCAGAAAGCATTGGGATTTATGGCGGTGGCATCGGCCGTCATCCATTAGGTCTCTTACACATGAGACCACTCCAGTCCTGGCTGAAGCGGCGTGTGCCACAACATGCTTGGCACCGAGGGCACATGCGTATCACTCTATCCCGCCGCTGTATAGCTGCATTGGTACCATGGACAGCTCCTGCATTTTACCAGCGAGGTGTGGCACTGGGGCAAATTATCAGGTGGAAAGTGGTGACTACAGATGCTTCCAACACAGGTTGGGGGGAGGTGTGCGATGGGCACCCGAATATAGGCACCTGGACAGGTCCAAGGAGGGTGTGGCATAACAACCGCCTATCGGCTGTAATTTTAGCCTTGAAGGCTTTTCAGTCAGAAATAGCGAACTGTCATGTCCTGGTTCGCTCAGACAACATGACATTTGTGAAAATATAAACCGCCAAGGTGGAATTCATTCACCGCCGCTGTTGGGACTGACACGGCACCTCCTCCTATGGACACGCTGCAATTTTTATTCCCTCTATGCTCAATTTAAAAGGAAACGATCAGTTCTTCACTTAATTGCAGAAATACACAGGTATTTATAAGCTCATTTATGCTAATTTATTTTGGGACAAAAAGTCCTCTGTGATTGTGTGTCTTTATGGGACAACCCCTGAAATGATTTCATTGGACACATTCAGCTTTCTTACAAGTTCAGAACAGCCAATCAGTAACTTTTACTTGTTAGTCCCGCCCATCCAATCTTGATTGACAACTACCATCACCAACACGATTCAGTTCCTTTATTCCTCTAACTTCCTCTTCCCGCTCTTTATTATTATATGTTTTATTCTGATTGAGAAAATAACTGTTCAATATTTGTCAAATGTACAACAGAGCAGAAGACTTGTTGACAATGAAATCTGTCAGTAGGATTGAACTCTTAAGAGTGTTTGGGGTTGATGTGTGTAACGTCACATACATCAACACGTACCGAATCATTTATTTCCTGGTTATTATGGGTTTTGGTTGCACAGTAAACATGTGGTATATGCAATACATATGCAACATACATGCTATAAATCTATTTTAAAAACTATCAGACAGTTTATCATTATCAGCATTTTCCACTGCAATCCTGTTATTGTGTGAAGTTAAATATTGTGTGTTCTGCATGCATTGGTCTGTAGACTCTTGGCATCACCTCTTTTATTTCTGTATCTGAAGTGTGAAATGACGTTTGAACACAGGAAGGGTTTGGTTTAGACAGACAGCACAGCTTAAACTGATCATTAAAGTGACAGTATGGAGTCCAGTGTGCTGCCTCTTATACTCTGTGAGTGTTTTATTATATTCTATATTATCTTCTGTTATTTGTGTGTGTGTGAAACACATGATGGTGATGTGGGTGCACAGGTCTATACTGTAGATTTACTGTCTCAGTGTTCATGTATTCTTTATTCTGTTCATATATAAATAATGTTTGGTGTTATAGTGATGATGAGAGTGAAGACTGCAGTTATTACTGTGTGTTACAGATCAAATGCATCTGTCTGTGTTCATGTGAAAGATGATGGACTTGTGTACATGTTGTAACTTTGATGTGTTTCATCTCTTCATATTTTATATACTTGTATCTTATTTTATTGTAATAATCTTTGGATTGTCTGTTGAATCAGTCATATTTCTGTTTCCGTGAGTTGGTGTTGTATGTGCTGTATCTTTAAATAGACTCTCTCCATCTTGAGCTCTCAGATCGCTCTCAACTTCTCTATTAATCTACGGTCTGTCTGCTGTTCTTATTGAACATGTTTGAGTAATGTGCAGGAGGCACTATTGTTGTAATATTGTCTTCATTATCTGAATGAGAGTCTATAACAGAAACTTTGCAAAAAGTTGTGAAATTTGACTTAAGTCATATAATTATTAATGTGATTTTCAGAACATACTGGTCAAAAGTTATGACACAAAATTTTCATTAATACTTTATTAAAATTATTTTCCTGTAATGTGCAGACAAAGGGGACAGGAGGATGAGGGGAGGCCCGTAGCATTGGTGACATAGACTGTTGACAGGTGGTCAAAATTATTATTATTTATTTTAATTAAGAAGTGCGCCCTCTAGTGATGACTGTGTGTCCCTCTGCCCCTGTGTTGAGCAAAATTATCCACTAACATCCGTACATTACTGATAAATGACATAAAGGGGTGTAGATTCTGACAATAATAAAAACAAGCAATTACAACCCCAATTATTTATACCTCCCAAATCTACGGCCATGGTTACATAGTGTGACCATACATCCTTTTTTTTCTTATTTGTTTTTGGACCTTGAAAATTCGTCTAGCTGGGATTTCAAAATTGGCTTAAAATCTACATGATTTGTCTTTGTCTTCATATTAAGCTGCTCTATACAGTTAGGACGATCATACCTAATAAGAATAATAAGTTTATTTATATATCACCTTTCAGCAGTCCAGCACAATGTACTTCACACAACATAAAATCAAAACACACTCGGAAAAAACACAAGGTAAAACCAAAAAAACTACAAAGTAAAAGCAATTCTATACAAATTAGTTTCTAAACGAGACTTAAAAATACTCAACAGGAAACGTCATGGTTACTGTTGTAACCTGGCATACAAAACAGTCACTGGATCTGCTCCAGCATACCTAAAATCACTTACTCAGAACTACACTCCCACCAGAAGCCTGCGGTCGGCTAAGGAACGTTGCCTTGTTGTACCAACACAAAGAGGCACCAAAACACTTTCCCGGACTTTCAGTTTCATCATACCACATTGGTAGAATGACCTTCCCAGGGCTTAGTGGCTAACCTGGGAGTGAAAGCACACTGGATCAGCTTGGAGGAGAGCCATGGCGTGCAGGGCAGAGGCGGCCTGTCCGGTGGCGCTGTAGGCTTTCGAAGTCAGCAACGACGTCACCCTACAGGACTTTGAGGGGAGTACTGGGTGATCCCACCAGGTGGCTGCTTTTTCAGGACACAGGTGGATCGTAACTGCTCTATCCACCTGGGGGACCTCTGTGACCTGTGGGCCGCCCCGCCGTCAAGGGTAGTGAGAGCGGACGAGTGAGGGCTTCGTTTCGGGCAGTAAAAGGTGCCCTCCACGATCTTGTCAACTCGTCATGCACCTCCGGGAAGAAAGGGGTTGTGGCTGGGAGCGGCACCCTGACCCGAGGTACCAATTGTCGAGCCGTGAAAGCTGTGGGGAGGACGGAGGGTTCCAGTCCAACACCACGCTCACAGCAGCCCAGGCAATCATGTCGGCCATCTGTGCATCGGCCTCAGACTGGGCAAGCTGAACCGAAGGTGGCAGCCCAGTCGAGTCCTCTGTGTCAGAAGCCTGAATGCTCTCCGATTCAGAGGCGACATCCTCATCCAATTCCAGGGGCAAATGGGGAACACAGGCAGGCAGTGAGGCAAGCCACGCTTATCCCGAGCCCGGACGGAAGAAAGCAAGTGTGCCGGGGGGCGGGTGGTACGTGGGGATTTAACTGGCAAAACCGAGCCTGGTGCAATCCCCAAGTCGCCTAAATTGCCAGCCGGGTTGTCCTCAATCCTGTGGGAAGAAGGAGCGACGTTGAGGACGGATAAAGTAGTGTTCTTTTTGAGGAATGAAAGCCGCGACCGCCACGCTGCCATGGTCATGTTCTCGCAATGACTACACAAACCATCCACAAATGCTGCCTCAGTGTGATTGCTGCCCAGGCACACTATGACCGTCGGTCTTGTAGAGATATCAACTGCATCCAGGAACTACACAGAGGCAGAAAGGCATCTTTAAAAAGACGCGTCCTGAAAAGGATGTTCAATGCCTACTCGTGTATTGCACTTTTATGAGTGAAACTAAACTCATTCAAAGAAATCAAAATCAATAAAAAATCTGACTTACAGACACACGCCCGCTTCCCTTTATACCCGTATGTCCGGGGGTGGAACATGCAAATTCTTTCGGCCAATTTCTCATTGGCCTTTTCTCAAGTTCAGAGGTACGCAAGGCTCCCCAGGAAGACCCCTTGTGTCACTTCATTTGACACAACGTCAAGTGAGTGACAGAAGGGGAGCAGAAATGATTTGCTCACCTCCCGACTCGGTCTTCAGGGAACTCTCAGAGTCTTTCATTCATTTGTCACGTGACCGCTAATAGACTCCATATAGAAGACAAACAATGTTAATTTTTCTCTTAACATTTCACAGTTATTTGTGATGTGGTTGTTTGTGTCATGATACAAGCATTTAGTGTGACAATAAAATACATTTTAAAATCATAAGAATTGTCATGATGAGCAATTTTCATGTATTTTATGCAGAAGTATAAAATTAAAGTAAAATGGTCTTAGATGACTATCGGTAAACTCAAAGGGATACTCTTAAGTCATTCTTGATTTGGCTCTACAGTTCATAATAAGGTCATAAATAATACAACAAGAGGGGCATCATGAGGGGAAAATTAATTACAGTTCATTCAAAATCAATTCAGTAGTCACGTCAATAATATTTTATAATATAATACGTTTTCTAATAGCTTTTATTGTCTATTTGTTTTTATAAAGAAAAGCTAAAATATTTAAAGTTTGGGACAAGTCTTGAATTTAAGGCATTTTGCTTTATAAATGTTATTTTTTTTCCCATCATTCAGAAAGTTAAAAATTTCAACTAACATTTTATTACCAGATTCAATGTTATATAAAAGAGCCATCATGACAGAAACATTCACAAAGTTTCACAAGACAATGGAGACCATAAAGAGTAAAAGTGGTGTGTGAAAAAAAAAAAGCAAATGCTTTTGCGTTCCACCAAGAAACTTTCTGTTCTCTCCCAAATTATTTTGCATTGGCTTGCAAAATATTCATCATAATGACAGTCTTCTGCTATCTCTCCTATGTGTATTCCAGCATTATTCCAGCTTTTGAGTTCAACAAGAAGAGAAAGACCAAAAGACAACACTTTCAATGCACAAATCATAATCTTCAATTTATGAACACAGTTCAAATTATCATCATATATATCACAATTTACATTTATGCATTTGGCAGACGCTTTTATCCAAAGCGACTTACAGAGCACTTATTACAGGGACAATCCCCCCGGAGCAACCTGGAGTTAAGTGTCTTACTCAAGGACACAATGGTGGTGACTGTGGGGATCAAACCAGCAACCTTCTGAGTACCAATGTATTATACAGAGCACTTATTACAGGGACAGTCCGCCCGGAGCAACCTGGAGTTAAGTGTCTTGCTCAAGGGCCCAACAGTGGCATCTTGGTGGTGCTGGGGCTTGAACCACCAACCTTCTGGTCAGTAACCCTGAGCCTCAACCACTGAGCCACCACTGCCCCACAATTGTTGCATCTGCTGGTGGATGATAAATGGCCACATTAACATACATGTAAAATCATATTTATAATTGAGTATCATATTTATAATTGAGTATATGATATTCAAATTCCATTAGGCCTGTAGTTTGGGAAAACATGCTACATAATGTCTATAAAAATGGTTGTTTTTGTAGCATTCTTTAAACATACTGCATTTTGAATTGCATTAAAATCATATTTGTATTTATATAAACGTTTCAAATATCAGATGTATATATATTATGCAATGATGCAATACAGAAAGGAGTCACTTATCTTCTCACTCTTTACATGTTTACACAATACAGTTTTCCACCAATAGTGGCACCAGCTGTAACATTTGGAGGAAGTCAATAGAGCAGGATCTAAGTGCAGCTTTTGTTTAATCAGCAGATGAGTCCAATAAAACACTGGGAAAACACACGAACAAAACAAAACCAAAACTAGAGAACCAAAACAAATGTAACATCCATGTAGGGTAACAAGGAACAACAACTGACCAAAACTGAACAAACACAAGGACATAAACACACTGGGGCAAACGAGATACAGCTGGGAACAATAATCAAAGATGATATGGAACAGGTGAGGGAGATCAAACAGGTGCATGATGGGAAATGAAGTTTAAGGGACAAACACAAGGCAAATCATGACATCAGCACCGGTCCTCTCGACTTCTCTCTTATAAATGCAATAGTCTGCAGAGCATTCAGGAGCGGGAATGGTCTCTGTCCACTAATTATTTTCCCCACCACCTTGACCCTTGACACTTTAGGGGCTCAGTAGAAGACAGACTCGGGAGGTGAACTAATCATTTCTGTTTCCTGTACAGATCCTATGTGTCTGTCCCACATCAAATGAATTAAACATGAGAGCGGATTTTGTGCACGCAAAATGAACGAATCACTCTCTGAGTCAACTTGTTCTTTCGAGTCATATAAAAGATTCATAAATGAACGATCAATCTCTCGCTTGTGTATGTCTCTGTGTAAAAAGATCACCAGATTTCTTTGCATCTAGAAAAATCAAAGCACAATTTAAATGTATGTTCCCCAACTCTGCAAATGATTGAATAGAACAGCTGTTTCAACAGACTCGTGCTTGCCACATATTGTCATTTTCAACTGAAAATATTGAATATATCGAGAAAATGAAACACTACATATCAGGGAAATGTAAACTAATATGACTGATAAAAATAGAACATGATGGAAATTTTATAACTGGGTCCGTCAGATAATTGTTGTGCAACCTCTGTATGTAACTGGAAAGATGTAAATGATAAAAATGATACAAATTGTTAATAAATGTAACAAGCACAAAACACTAAAGGAGCATTGGTCATTAGAATTCGATCTTCAGGGAAGTACCCGGACACCGCAGGAACACTGAAAAGTGGGAGGTGTACTGTAGTATAACACATTAAAAACATTTCACTATTGACGAATCCCCGACGACTCTGCCTGAACTCCAAATTACTTTTCACAACAGAGAACACGCGAGAAGTGATACGAGATACGAAAATGCATGATCAAATGTTATGCGTTTCAGAATATGATGTGTATGTTTTTAATCATATATTTGATTGGTTACAATATGAAAAAGTTCCTCCTACAGAAAAATCTACATATTTGCTGACCTGTCTGTCCAAGAGAATTGGCCATTTCTCTCCAACTCTTCTCGTTCTCCAACCGGTTGTGGTTCAGTTCAGAGGAAACATTAAATAGGCACTGGTGCTCCTGCCAATGTTCCACTCATTTATCCTCCATTTCTTCGGTCCAATGAGACTTTCTTGATACCGCAGCCATGCTAGTTGATGTTCTGTTGGAGGTACATCCAGGACATCCTCCCACTGAAACATCCCGTGCCCAGTTTCTTGCTCTCTAATTGGCAGTAGGTCAAAGCTGCAGTTGTATTCAGTCACAACATATTTCACATTGCACGATTTGGAATCGCAGACAGGTCCAGATATTTAACATTCTAGATATCTCGCTGACATCTGCGACACGTCGGCGCTTCTCTCAAATCGCGTCTCTATTCATGCATTGCATTCATCGCTCACTGGAGCGACCTCCGATTTGATTTCTGATGATTTCAGGCTTTTGACGTGATCGCCACAAAACTACACTATTTTAGGCCCGATTTTCACTCGCTGACAGTGTAAACTCAGCATTAAATGTTTTAAGGGGGGCGCCAATATGAATATGCCCAGGGTGCCAACAAAGTCTGAGCCGGCCCTAGCAAGGACAGCAAACGTAAATATTAGGCTGTTTCTTTTCAATGGTTTGGATGATGGAATTTAATTTGTCTTTGATTGTTAATTTAATTTGTTTGCAACATACAGTAGGTATTGTGTTTTGGGACACTAGTAAGCAGGTGCACCTTTGGTTCAAACTGTAGCTCTGATGTCAGATCTGTTATCAAGTCCTGCAGACTTCTCTCATTTCTCACTTATATTTGAGTGTGAAACATATACTGAATATTGGCATATACATGATACTGTAACGCCACTTATCAACAAACCACAACACATTTATTTTCATCCTCACATGATGGTTTTGGCTCAATGCAAACAGATCTTTATTCAGTCCATCAGTGAATTCACTTCTAAATTCACCTGTGAGTCCTGCAGATGTGTGTTTGATGAGGTCACACACTGAATCTCCAACATCAGTCGACTTATGAATCCACATAGAAATGAGTGGAAAACTATCTTAAGAAGCAGAAAACTAAACACAATTATTTGAAATACAATAAACTTTAAGCATGAACACTTAGTTTCAGTTTTTATTGTGTTGAATTAATGGACATGTTTTTTTGTTTTTTACTTTCAGTGCTGATGTCTAACAGCTACTTTGCACAAAATCCAGGTAAGTCATGATTCATAAATACATCCCAAAACCTTCCTTTTTTTTCTCGACTTATATTAAGTGTACTGAATAGAAGTATTATTTATAATATTTGTGTTGTCACATCTTCAGACACTGCATTATGGTCTGAGATCAGGTTACCCTCCTATGGTATTCGGTCAATTTTTACTGAAATATATGTATATATATTTTTTTTAATTAAAAATGTTTTTCTTTATTGAAAAAACATGGTTCCCCTTCTGTTACTCACTCGACGTTGTGTCATTGTAGTAACACTAGTGGTCTCTCTTGAGCCTCGTTACCTCTATCTTTGAGAAAAGACCAATGAGAATTGGCGAACAGAATTTGCATGCCCCTCCCCTGGACATACGGGTATAAAAGGAGGGAAGCTTGTGTCTGTTCAGACAGTTTTTTTTTTTTTCAGAGTGTCTTGGTGGACTCTGACGCTAAGGACTCGACTTGGCTGGCGCCGTCGGGTGTGCCCACCCAGTCGGAGACCGACGCCGAGCTGTCCGCTATGCTTGCCCGAGCTGCCGCAAGTGTTGGGCTGGACTGGAACTCTCCATCCTCCCCTCAGCACCTGCGGCTAGACGATTGATTCCTGGGCACGGGCAGTCACTCACAGCTACCCCTCCCCCCAGTTTCCTTTCTTCCCGGAGGTGCATGATGAGCTGACGAAGTCGTGGAGGGCACCTTGTACTGACTGAAACCAACTTCCTCATTGGAATAATGCCGGAATGCACATAGGAGAGATAGCAGAAGACTGTCATTATGACGAATATTTTGCAAGCCAATGCAAAATAATTTGTGAGCAAATGGAAAGTTTCTCGGCAGAACGCAAAAGCATTTGGCATCAACATTGGTTCATGGCGGTAGACCTGAAGGACGCATACTTTCACATCTCAATATTACCCCATCACAGATACTTTCTACAGTTCGCTTTCAAGGGACAGGCATATCAGTACATGGTACTCCCCTTTGGTATGTCCTTGTCCCCTGGCGTCTTCACAAAATTTGCAGAGGCAACGCTGACCCCGTTAAGGGAAGTGGGCATTAACATACTCAACTACCTCGATGACTGGCTAATCTTAGCGCACTCTCTGCAGTTGCTCTGTGCACACAGAGACCTGGTGCTCATGCACCTCAGCCGTTTAGGGCTTCGGGTCAATTGGGAAAAGATCATCGTAAAGGGAACGCTGTCTTCAAACAGCGGCTTGCCCACTGGATCGTGTACGCCATTGCATTGACCTTCCAGACCCAGGTCCTTCCTGTCCACTTCCTGGTTCAAGCACACTCTACAAGATGTGTGGCATCCTTGTGGGCACTGGCCAATGACACCTCTTTAGCAGACATCTGCAGAACGGCGAGCCGTGCAACACCTCCAATACCTTACCGAGGTTTTACAATCTCCAGGTTGAGCCTGTCTCATCCCGTGTTTTGACAGGTTGAACACGTAGAATTCGGTAATACGGTACAGCTGGCCGGGTGTATCGATTGCACATATCGCCTTTCCCCTCCCCTGAGGTGAAGACGTGTGCTCTACTCCCCCAGTCAAGTCCATAGTCACGGACTCTGGGTTTCTTTCCTCCCTAGCCCTCTGGCTCTGAATTCAGCAGAGGAAGTTCGCAGCCAGACCCACCACAGATACAGACTTGCCTGTACTGCAAAGTTCTGATTATTCCAATATCTCCTGTGATTTATTTTCCACGGTACAGTCCCCCTGTCGGTTGACCCGCATTCCCCTTGGCAAGAGCTACATGAACACACGTCGAGTGAGTGACAGAAGGGGAACGTCTCGGTTACTGTCGTAACCTCCGTTCCCTGATGGAGGGAATGAGACCTTGTGTCCCTCTTGCCACAACACTATACTAAGCTGCTGAAATGGCCGGGAACTTACTTTCAGGTTTTAACAGATGCACGCTTCCCTCCTTTTATACCCGTATGTCCGGGGGAGGGTCTTGCAAATTCTGTTCGCCAATTCTCATTGGTCTTTTCACAAAGATAGAGGTAACCGAGGCACTCAAGAGAGACCCCTTGTGTCAATACATCGACACAGCAATTCGTTCCCTCCATCAGGGAACGGAGGTTACGACAGTAACCGAGATGTTTCCTTTATCTGAGCAAAAATTAGACTTGATTCACTAAGTCTAAATGGTCATTAAAAAAAAAAGCAACACTTTTGGTATCCGTGGTCAAAATTGTCCAACCATTGAAAATGAATGAGAAAGACCGAAAAAACTGAGCTTTTTCATCAGTCAAATACAATCAATAAGTCAGCCACAATGCAGTAAACAGACAGGGTGAGACTATAAAACATCCTCAGCGCAAAATATACCTCTTTCCACACACACACACACACACACAAAGACAAAGATCTTGGATCTCTACAGCCATCTTTTGGTCATAATTGGCATTACAAGTCATCTGTTGTTTTCCAGCTGATGACAGCAATCTGAAACACACGCACACACACGCACACACACGCACACACACACACACGCAGGCACACACACGCAGGCACACACACGCAGGCACACACGCACGCACGCACCCACACACGCACGCACGCGCACGCACAGATTCAGCGACAGAAGGAGAATCTAATTCACAAGATGAGTTCACATAATTATAAGATCTAATTATAAATAATACGTTTTCTATTACTCTGTAGTCCACTATTTAGTCACATATTCGAGGTAACAATGTCAATGAGAACATTGTTTGATCATACATGTAACGGGTGTGCGTGGTCTGCCATATATCTGGCTAAATGCACATCCGTTGACGTCTGTGTGATCTGCGTTGTGTTCTGTGATTGTAACTGTGCTAATTGAAGGAAGGACCCGGACTACAAACAGCTACTGGTTGCTCCTTTAATGCAAGCTGTATAGCAGTGGTATCTGTACAAATCAGTAGAAAACAAAAAAAGCTCTGTAACAAGCAGTCTCTTCCACACACGTTGTTCATCAGTCTCCTGTTAGCAAATAAACACACAGGAAACCCCGTAGCACTGAAAAACATGTGTATTTACAAGGATTACATTTTAACGACACGGCTGCATGTTTACACTCTTAAGACTAGCATTCACTTTATAACTGCATATTGTTATATTATATTATCTACAAAACGAAATAAACTCTTAATGATAACCAGCAGAAAAATCCTTACCTCCTCTCAGTAAGCAAAGCGCGAACTGAGAGAGGCGCAGAGTTGACGTGGTAATACTGAGACCTCTTAAAGTGACAGTACAGGTATTAACGCTTCAGTTTGAATATACTCTAAACCATACAAAACATGTTATGAACTTAAAGGGATACTCCAGGATGTAGCATTAAGCTTTGTATCAGTAGAAAACCAGTAGTATTTTCGAATTACCCTGCTTCCCCCCTCATATCCCCATGATATGAGAGAAAATTTAATTTTTAGTCTGGAAAAAATCCTCCGATGACGCAAAAATCGTCATTTTGCATCATCTGAGGATTTTTGGGCTAGAGGCTTTAAACTACAGCCAGTATTAGTAGCTAGTTCCGCATGTTTTCACCACGCCCATATGAGGCGGGATCTTACTCATAGAATGTAAAGATAGTGTCAGCCATCTTTAAGCTAAGCTAACAGTCTCTTGCTCTGTAAAACTTTGTATAATAGTCTAATCACGATGGCGGAATAAAGTTTTGAAGTAATGACAGATGGGGATTTCGAAGATCTTTTGTGTGAATCGGATGCTCGCAGCTACCTATACTGAGCCGCAATACAGCGACTGAACAGTTGCGGGAGATGGAGGAACAAGAGGCGGCTGAGCAGCTGCTGCAGCAGGGGAGCAAGACCTGCTTGGCGGTCAGGAGGAAGAGCCCGGCCAGACTTCGAGCTGGGGCTGAACTGGTGGTGTCAGTGCTCGCCATGCGTCTATGCAAACAGGTAGAGAGTCCTATTGCTGTCGTGAATTTCAGCGATGCCATTTTCTTCTGCATGAGATCGCTGAATCAGCTGATGAAACTGCACCGCTAGCATGTGTAACTGAGCACCCAAGTTTTGTACCACACATGGACAAGGGGGTCCTGGAAACTTATTTCAGGATCCCAAAGATAAATTGGAAATGCCAGCCAAAGCCTGCAGGGACAAATGGACGGCTTAGTGTAAAGTGAGTATTTGTTTTGTATTTCTTTTTGTTACTAAGACGTAATGTACAGAGTTTGAACACCCGGCATAATCACAATGTTGTTCCCGCATAGTCAGCTGAGCTATTGTTATATTTTCATGTATGCGCACATACTGTATTTTTTTTTGTACATCCCGGTACAATGCAATTTAGCACCATTTCGATGGAAATTTATCGAACAACTCACTCAACTCAACTCAATTTTTCAGATACTGCCGCCTGTAACCGGTAGGCGTGGTTTGGGAGTGGCCTCGTAAGTGCGGCAAAGCAAGTGCATTCTGGGAGTTGTTGTCTTTCAGCCACATGAGTAAAAAATACATTTTTTGCCTTTTCTCAGTCTAGAATGCTTCAAATTCAAAAATAATTTCACATTTCTACTACATAAATGACCACTATTAAATACACATTCATCTTCCCACAGCTGGAGTATCCCTTTAATAAAACACATATTCTTCAATATTTATCAGGATTTGGTGAAGTTTCAACAAAGAAATGAAAATATAATTTCAACCTGGTTACATTCACCCCTCCTGAAATTTACCAACATCCTGATTGAGGAATGTCTTACAGGAGGACATGTCTACTACTGACACAAACTGGCACAAGTGAAAAGGTAGACCTAGTCCACATAGTCAACTTAAAAGTTACCTCGAATACGAGGTTCAGGAAAGAAAGAGATTGATCAGGTCTCTAAATTCCCCTAGATTAATGTGACGCCTAGTACGCCACACAACACTTGACCTCAGAAAACATTATCCTGTAGACATTTGTACACATAATATCACTCAAATTTTGGCACTCAACCAAAAATCTCAGCGCATACGCACTTTCAACATATGTTAAAGCTCAATAGTCACTAAATAAAATATTTGGACCCTTTTGGAATGGTTTCTGAATCATTGACTCTATCAATCTGTTAACTGACTTCACCAATCTCCCTGCACGTGTCCTAACATGGCTATCAGCTCCACTGTGTGAGTGTGAGTCAGTGCGAACTGAGGTGTCAACAAGTGGTGCAGGTGCGGTGGATGGACTGTCAACAATGACCCTAGCAGGACTAGGAACTGGACTAGATGGGACTAGTTCTTGTGAATCAGCCAACTTATACTCGGGAGAGACTCCAGGCAACAAGACTGTAGGCTCCGTCTCATCCCCGGAGCATGATAAGTCCTGTGCAGTGTCTTCCTGAGGCATCACTCCAACCATAATAGCTGTTTCATCACCGCAATCTTCCTGATCAGACTCCTCACTCTCCAACGACACATCACCAGCATGTGCAGCTTCACCCTGACCCATCCCAGGGAGTGGCAGGAAGTTGACCAGGAAGTAACAGAGTCCCATGCACAACTCTTGTGTGTCCATCTGCATCTTGTATTTTGTAGACATGGATGCTGGGATTCACACCAACAACTGTGTACACCCCATCCTCCCACTTGTCGGCCAACTTTCTCTTCCCACGTTCTGTCTTATTTGCCACCAGAACATGATCACCTACAGACAGGGAAGTGCCCTTGACATGTCTGTTGTATTGCCGGGCCTGGTGTTGCTGCTCGGCTGAAGAGTGTTTCTGGGCGATCTCCATAGCACTTTGCAGGGAGGAAAGCAGAGACTTGGTATATGAGTCGTAGTCAACAACTCCAGGGTCATTCAACCCCTGCTTGAACATGACGTCAACTGGCAGTCTAGGGACATGCCCAAACATGAGGAAAAAGGGTGTGTAGCCTGTAGTCTCATGAACAGTGGCGTTATAAGCAAACGTGAGGGTCTGGATCTGTTGAGGCCACTGGTGCTTTTCCTTGAGGGGAAGAGTACGGAGCATACTGCCCAAAGTGCGGTTTAATCGCTCTGTTCCCCCATTGCCCATTGGATGGTAGGCTGTAGTGTGGGATTTTGTAACACCAGCCAGCCGGAGTAGCTCTGCAATCAAATTGCTCTCGAAATTGGCGCCATGATCAGAATGTATCCTCTCAGGGAAACCATAAACGCAGAACACATTGTCCCAGAGCTTCTTTGCAACCTGCTTTGCTGTTTGATTGGGACATGGGAATGCATGAGCGAGTTTGGTGAAGTGGTCGGTGACCACTAGAACGTCCACAGAACGCTGCTTACTGTCTTCTGCCGACCAAAAATCCATGCACACCAACTCCATTGGGGCAGAGCTCTTGATACTTTCCAGGGGTGCACGAGCAGCAGGTTCCGGCGTTTTTCCAACCACACATCTTTGGCAACATCTGACATACGCCCGTACATCTTTCTCCATATCAGGCCAATAAAAGCCCTGCCTCGCAAGTGAAAGAGTACGGTCTTGACCCTGATGGCCTGCCAAATTGTGGATGCCTGACAACGCTTTATCCTTTAGACTCTGAGGCAACACGTACTGGGATCTTCTCTGCTTGGAAACAGGGTCCCTTGTCACCCTATACAAAACACCATCATGGACTTCCAGCTTGTCCCATTGTTTGAACAACCTGAGTACTTTTGAGTTAGCACCATGCCTTTCCTGCCTAGATGGTCGCCTCCTGGTGGCAATGAAGGGCAAAACCTGAGAGATGTCAATGTCTTGCTGCTGACTCAACTGTAGCTCCTGGGCAGAGAGCACGGGCAAAAGATCCAGACCACTTGATAGCTGGTGAACGTGTTGGGCTAAACAGAGTGCTCTGGACTCTGCCGCATCCACCCAGTCACAGTGTGCCTGACAAAGAGCTCTGATCTCGGCCGCATTACACACAGAGTTGTTTGTAGATCTGTGGGTCTGGGACTGGCAGCTGACCCTGAAAACATCCTGCACAGAATCCTCCTCCACCGCATTGGCTACCTGAATCAGATTGGAATACGGCTCCTTCAGCAGCCTCCGTCCAATGGATTTTGAAAAAGGGTCACGACTCAGGGCATCAGCCACCACATTTCTCCTTCCAGGCAGGTGTTTGAGATCAAAGGTGTACGATGCAAGTTTAGACACCCAGCGGATTTCACACGCGTCAAGTTTTGGCTTTGTTAGAAGGTAAGTGAGTGGATTATTATCCGTCCAGACAGTGAAGCTATGCCCTTCAGCCAGTGGCTAAACTTATCACATACACTCCACTTCAAAGCCATGAACTCCAGTCTATGGGCTGGATATTTCCGCTGTGACGCACTGAGAGTCTTGCTCGCAAAAGCAATAGGTCTGGCCTTGGATTCCCCTTGGGGCACTTGAGACAGCACCGCACCAAGCCCGTCCAACGACGCATCAACTGACAAGATAAATGGTTCATCGAAGTCTGGGTGGGCAAGTACTACACATTCCAACAGCATGGTTTTCAACTGGTCAAAGGCAACCTCGCATTCCACTGACCAATCTGCAGGGGTAAGCTTGCGATAGACACCGAGAGACTTCCTGTCCCAGGAAGTTTCAACAAAGAAATGAAAATATAATTTCAACCTGGTTACATACACACATTACTCATGATTCTTTGATTATGTTGTGTCTGTATTGAACTCATTGTGCTCTGTTGAATGAAGATAGTTGAATAAACTCAGAGATTAAGAAGTTGTTTCAGGTTGACAAAACCAGATACAGTCAGTCAAACCAGTTTAGACCAGGTTCAGTTATCTCAAGACGCTCACTACAAATGTTCTCTGTCATCTCAGAGTTTGATCCTGAGTTCATGATTAACACTGAAGCTCGTGCACATGAATGAGTGACATTTGCCATGAACAGCCAATGAGTGAAGCTTGAAGAGAGTCGGCGCGATTTACATCTCGAAATTCAGTGTGATTTCTGTCTCCATTATGAAAATCTGAAGAATATATTTATAGAGCAAGATGAAACACCTCAGCTGCAGTGAAAAAAACAAAATTGAATATAATATGTAAATGAATTTATATACTCACAATAAGAACATACAGGATAATTAATTTTAAAAGCATAAAAATCCAGATTTCCATTCAGATGAAAGACTCATTACACAAATGCTTTAAAGTGAAAATCTGCAGTTTATTTGTCATGTTTCTCAGCATCAGTTTCACTGCATACAGGTTCAGTATGTAAAGAAATGCCAAGAAACTCAATTATACATTTTTATTATAATTTTAAAGATATTAAATAATAATATATAAATCTAAATAAATCTAAACATTTCCCTGTGAAGCTTTACTTGAACACATTAATGTTATCTTCTATTATATGTCTGCACTGAAGGTTTATTTCAGTCGCAGCAGCTGTACTATATTACTGATATTTCCCCATTCAACCTTAATATCTCAAATAGATTTTCTTATGGTCATTAGTAATACTATAAGAAAATATGGGGAGAATTTGGCCAGGACACCAGAATTACACCCTTACTCATTATGAGAAATGTCCTGGGATTGTTAATGACCACAGAGAGTCAGAACCTCATCTCTGTCCCTGTCACTATATTTGGGCATTGGGACCCACACAGACCACATGGTGAGCACCCCCTACTGGCCTCCCTAATACCTCTTCCAGCAGCAATCTTAGTTTTCCCCTATCGGTCTCCCATCCAGGTACTGACCAGCCTCAACTCTGATTAGCATCAGTGGTCATCTGGTCTTGAGCTAGAGGGTGATTATGGCTGCTGGCCAACATCAAACTATATCGATATAAATGGTATTGTCTCATCCTATATCTCGTTTGGAAATATATCGATGTACCTTAAAAAGTCGATATACCACCCAGCCCTAGTTCAGTACCTGTAACCCAGATAACATCTGCTCCGAGCAGGTTTGTCATTGGCATAAGTTGCTATGGTGAGGAACAACCATAAAAGTGGACCCGCCTTCTTGAGACCTTGAAAAACAGAGTTTGCTCAAACTTACATGAGTAGATACAGAAACCGTCTTCCTGCAACAGGCCTCACTGTGAAGGTTTTTTGTCATTTTATTTGTTCGGTCGGTCGCTCGGTTTGTTGAGTTCCACTGAGACTCAGATTCAGACACAAAATAAAACACATAGAAAAACAGATAGAGGAGGCACATATATAAATTAGCATAAAAAGATCAAATCAATCAAATATTACAGTGGGTCTAAATATAAAATATTATGATACAGGGCTCGACAGTAAGGACTGCCCGATGTCCCGGGGCCAGTGTGAGAGAGATTTGGGCCAGTTTCTAGAACTGTCACTTGCCCGATCAGGTCAGTGCTGCATTTATAACAAGAGTTCAAGCAGACAACAAGAGAGAGCAAAAATTACACAGAGTGAACAAAGTCTTCTAATCGAACACTCGGAGACACGCCAGCTCCACAATATGAATCTCACAAACATGTGTGAGTGCATGATTTACTGGACGTGACACTCAATAGTGTGCAGACACTGAACGCTCTTATAAAACTGTCCTTGATCTTTTCCAAGTGACTTTACAGCAGCAATTACCAATGAGCAGAAAAAAACACAATCTGAAACACGGGCTTGACTGGACCAGTTGAAATCTGTTGCGTTGATCCCTGTGATATTTGATTTATGTGCTGGTAATTCTGCTCTACACATGCAGATGATGTCCTCTCCCTGATATCTTCAAATACTCTTGATAACTACAGATGTGTTTTACTCTTTCCTCTCATCAACTCAACACTTATAAATACAACAAACACAAATACAGTAACATCTATTGACCTGATAGTTTACTGTATGTGTAGATGAACTCCATACAAGCTACAACTGCCATTGTTTTACATGATTTTACATCTTCCAATAACTTTTATTCCATCACTATTTTGGCATATTCTGAAAGTTTCTCTTCACCTGTTGAGTTATCCACAAGAAGGATTGATGAAGTGTAAACGTGATACTGAAAACTGATTGGCTTGAATGTTTATCTCTGATAATGATTGATTATGAATGCAGAAGGAGAGACATTTCATTTTTTTGGATGGTTTTTGAACAGAAGCTGATGACGTTACATCATCTCAATATCCATTTTGATTGGTCGGTTTACTAATGAGATGAGGCATTATGCGTCAGCTTCCTCTGGCATTCATACAGTCATTTAAATCAAGGGCATTGGTTTGGTATGGAAGTTAGTAGGGACATGTTGCAAAGAGGAAAATATTCAAAGTGTTGCTATTAATAAAAAAAAATGTGAGAAAGTCAGTCTGGTAATTTACTGTAGAAAAAATAACTTTATTTTGTCATATAACACGTTTAATAACATTATTTCCTCATATAACAAGTTTAATTTTCTATTTCTCTGCCCCACAATACTAAATATGTGCCTGTTTCTATAAAATAATGAGTCATATTCAATAAAGGTCTGTGATTGGTGCATTCTGAACAGCATTGAGGAAGGTAACATGCGTGAAAACATCATTTATGCTTCAGAAGACGTATGACAATAATTTATACATGAACAATGATAATAAGAAACTTTAATAATCACTCAAATTAAAATATAGAATAAAGTTAAAGTATTTTCTGTGGTAAAATTGCCCAAATGTTGGTCAGGACTTTTCTGATTTTCTGAAAGTTGATTATAAATTGTGTGTTTGTGATTTATGGCACAATTTAAAATAGTTTCCATTGCTGCATTAATCGTTTTGAAAATATTAAACATAAAAACATTTAAATAAAACATGTATTATGTATTTCAGGGAATATTTAGGCATAAATAGTGAAAATAAATGATGCGATAACTTATGTTTTGTCCTCTGTTCTGTGAATGTTACATTTGAATAACTGTAGATGCAACATGTGTGTTTGTGTGTGTGTGTGTGTGTGTGTGTGTGTGTGTGTGTGTTCATAACTGTAGATGCAACATGTGTGTTTGTGTGTGTGTGTGTTTGTGTGTGTGTGTATGTTTGTGTGTGTGTGTGTGTGTGTGTGTTCATGACTGTAGATGCAACATGTGTGTTGTGTGTGTGTGTGTGTGTGTGTGTGTGTGTGTGTGTGTGTTCATAACTGTAGATGCAACATGTGTGTTTGTGTGTGTGTGTGTGTGTGTGTGTGTGTGTGTGTGTGTGTGTGTTTGTGTGTGTGTGTGTGTGTGTGTGTGTGTGTGTGTGTATGTGTGTGTGTGTGTGTGTGTGTGTGTGTGTGTGTGTGTGTGTGTGTGTGTGTGTGTGTTCATAACTGTAGATGCAACATGTGTGTGTGTGTGTGTGTGTGTGTGTGTGTGTGTGTGTGTGTGTGTGTGTGTGTGTGTATGTGTGAGCGTGTATTTATCACTTTGTGGGGACCAAATGTCCCCATAAGGATAGTAAAACCCGACATTTTTGACCTTGTGGGGACATTTTGTCGGTCCCCATGAGGAAAACAGCTTATAAATCATACTAAATGATGTTTTTTGGAAATGTAAAAATGCGGAACGTTTTCTGTGAGGGTTAGGTTTAGGGGTAGGGTTAGGTTTAGGGGATAGAATATAAAGTTTGTACAGTATAAAAACCATTATGTCTATGGAAAGTCCCCATAAAACATGGAAACACAACATGTGTGTGAGTGTGTGAGTGTGTGTGTGTGTGTGTGAGCGTGTATTTATCACTTTGTGGGGACCAAATGTCCCCATAAGGATAGTAAAACCCGAAATTTTTGACCTTGTGGGGACATTTTGTCGGTCCCCATGAGGAAAACAGCTTATAAATCATACTAAATGATGTTTTTTGAAAATGTAAAAATGCAGAACGTTTTCTGTGAGGGTTAGGTTTAGGGGTAGGGTTAGGTTTAGGGGATAGAATATAAAGTTTGTACAGTATAAAAACCATTATGTCTATGGAAAGTCCCCATAAAACATGGAAACACAACAAGTGTGTGTGTGTGTGTGTGTGTGTGTGTGTGTGTGTGTGTTCATGACTGTAGATGCAACATGTGTGTTTGTGTGTTTGTGTGTGTGTGTGTGTGTGTTCATAACTGTAGATGCAACATGTGTGTTTGTGTGTGTGTGTGTGTGTGTGTGTGTTTGTTCATGACTGTAGATGCAACATGTGTGTTTGTGTGTGTGTGTGTGTGTGTGTGTGTGTGTGTGTTCATAACTGTAGATGCAACATGTGTGTGTGTGTGTGTGTGTGTGTGTGTGTGTGTGTGTGTTCATAACTGTAGATGCAACATGTGTGTTTGTGTGTGTGTGTGTGTGTGTGTGTGTTTGTTCATGACTGTAGATGCAACATGTGTGTTTGTGTGTGTGTGTGTGTGTGTGTGTGTGTGTGTGTGTGTGTGTGTGTTCATAACTGTAGATGCATCATGTGTGTGTGGTGTGTGTGTGTGTGTGTGTGTGTGTGTGTGTGTGTGTGTGTGTGTGTGTGTGTTCATAACTGTAGATGCAACATGTGTGTTTGTAAAGTGAGAGTTGTGTGTTTGTTTCTGGTTCTTACAGATAAACCTGTTCTGACTGTAAATCCTGAAACATCACCGATATTCAGAGGAGAGACTGTCACTCTCACATGTGACGTACAGGGGACAGAAGAGACAGACTGGACATACAGATTTCAGTGTGATGATGTTTATCAAGACTCTAATGAGAAAGAGATCAAGATTATTGCAAGTTACAGCGGATACAGCAGAAAATGCAAGTGTTTGGCTAGAAGAACATCTACACAAATCTGGAGTTCCTGGAGTGATGAAGTGTCATTTTGTGTCATCGGTGAGTGATCATCTGTTATATTATAATCATATGCATCATCAGCAGATCCACAGTTTTCCTGAGCAACTACTGGACGACACATGATGATTGTCAAAGAGTTTGAATTATTAAATGAAGTAAAAGTCTTTGAATATTGTTTGTGAAAGAATATAAAACATTAAAAGTTTGTCTGAATATAAAATGAGTTGAACACATTTCAGATGTAGCGACTGATTTATTCCAGCACTGAAGACAATCATCCACAATCAGGCCGGATTCTGACAGGTTTATTAGGGGGGTTTGAGGGGTATCATAGGTGGGCATTTGTGATGGGGGAGGGGTTACTCAGACTACTAATTTAATGACTTTAATTGGCATAACATGGTATAATTTTCAAGATCATAAGACCCAATATAACAAAATGTGACTTTTTCCCCATATTATAAATATATTGAACTGAATAAACTGATAAATATTGTATATAATCATACGCACTCAATTAGTTTAATGATTTTAACCACTAATAGTTCTAAACATAACTAATATTTGCATTATATTCATTAATTTTCTCCTCCTTTATTAAGAAACATAATAACACAAAACACTTTTAGATGAATTATAATTACTTAAATTACTTAAAGAACTTGTGAGAATGATCTGTGTGTCGATTCTTTCTCCGGATTGAGACAGCGACTGCAGAACTGACTTAAAACTTCAAAACTATTTAAAAATTACAATTAGTCTCTAAAGCATCGTAAATTACATCTCAACTGTTTAACTATCGGCACTTTAAAGTCACATGTTGATAAAAATGTTGATAAATGTAACTTTAAACATCACATTACCCGCTCAGAATATACTGTGAGAGAAAACACTGGAGATGGAAATTAAAAACAGGCGAATCGTTAAACACTTCTGCGTTCAGGAATAATGTGGATATGTCTGTTGTTGTATTTATTACATTTATTTCAATGATTCAAATCTTCATAATCTTCAGATGAACTGATTACAGTCTAATTCTTGTATTATTGTAAAATAGATGAATATTTACTTGTGTTTTATACAGAGAGACCAAAACCTGAAGTGCGTGTAAATCCAGATCATCATGTGTTCAGAGGAGAGACAGTCACTCTCACATGTGACATACAGACACAAACACACACTGAGTGGAGATACAGCTGGATTAAAGATGATTCAGTCAATCCAGTCAGCACTGAGAGAGTGTACAGAATCACATCTGACAAATCTCACAGTGGTAAATACAGCTGTAGAGGAGAGACAAGAGGATCACGCTACACACACACCAGTGATGAACTTACACTCACAGTATCAGGTGTGTGCGCATCTCTGTAGACTTTTACAAAGTTTATTCAGTTTGTTCTGAGTGTTTATCAGGAGTTCTGAAGGTCAGTAATTACTGTAGTAAAGACGAGCAGAAGATGAACTCTGTTTATTAATGACCCAAATGTTCTTCACCACAGACTCAAAGCTCAATCCTGAACTCACATCAGATACTGCAGGAGCTGCACTGACAGGAAACACGGTGACTCTGATCTGTCACATGACTCAGACCGCTGGATGGGACTTTTACTGGTACAAACACACACAGAACTCTGAGAAAAACAAGACAGAAACAAACTCCTACAGAGTCCATATTGATTCAGTGTCTGATGGAGGTCAGTACTGGTGTAGAGCTGGAAGAGGAGAACCAGTTTACTACACAAACTACAGTGATGCATTGTGGGTCAATGTCACAGGTGAGATAAAACATACACTCTTTGTGTAACATATATTTTTGCTGAAATCCTGACCAGATCTTGATCCACATGATCACTCCTATCCTGGAGTCTTTGCACTGAATCATTCTCAGTTTTCATGTTGATTTTTCACCTATAAGTTTCTACAGGGATTTATCTTGCAGTATTTGTTTGAACTTCATTTCAGCTCAACGTCCCTCAGTGTCTCTGATCATCAGTCCCAGCAGAAGTCAACACTTCTCATCTCACTCTCTCTCTCTGAACTGTGAGGATCACAATAACTCCACTGGATGGACAGTGAGAAGAAACACAGACAGTGAGAGAATGAAAGATTGTTCATCTACAGGATCTACATGTGAAATCAGCTCCCTTAAAACATCTGACACTGGAGTGTACTGGTGTGAGTCTCAATCTGGAGAACACAGTCCTCATATTAACATCACAGTACATGGTGAGTCTATATAACAGCAGATACAGTGTCATGATACTTAAAACAGAGCTGAATATGTGACTTTAAATATGTGCTTAAACTTCTTCCTGCTGTTTCTCCATTTCCTCTGTTGTGTAGATGGTGATGTGATTCTGGAGAGTTCTGTTCATCCTGTGATTGAGGGAGATACTCTGACTCTACACTGTTTACATCGATCTACAAACTCCTCAATCCTCACAGCTGATTTCTATAAAGATGGATCACTCCTCCAGAATCAGACGACAGGAGAGATGAGCATCCCTACTGTCTCAAAGTCACATGAGGGTTTCTACTCCTGTAAACACGGAGAGAGGACAGTCACCCGAGAGCTGGATCTCAGTCACAGGTGAGAGTTTATTCTCTCTTTTCTATTCATTCATGTGCACTTGTTCAGATATACTCAATCATCATGTGCTTGTGTGTCTGTTTTTCAGTGTCAGCAGATCAGATTTGTGTCTTACACACTCTCAGTTCTCTTCTGGCAGTTTGTCCATATCTGATGGCGACAGTCGTGCTGGTGTTCAAATGCTACAGAGCGAGAGGTAAAAGAGATCAATATAATCAACAGATGAAATGTTCACAAAGACAATAACAGCAGAGGAAACAATATTAAAGTCTAGTTCCCCCTTCTGTAACTCACTCTAAGTTGTGTCGATGTAGTGACACTAGGGGTATCTCGTGAGAGCCTCGGATACCTCTTATCTTTGAGAAAAAGCCAATTAGAATTGGCAAACAGAATTTGCATGCCCCTCCTCCAGACATACGGGTAAAAAAGGAGGGAAGCGTGCGTCTGTTCAGACAGAATTTTTTCTTCAGAGCCAAGTGGTTGTGTTTCAGCGAGCTGAGTAAAATCCACTGCTGTTCCTCTCACCTCTAATGAGCATACACTGTTGGAAATACGGTGCATTTCAGCGGCTTTTCTCTTCTTCTGCATGCCAGTGCAGACTATGCCCCTGAGCACTTTGACAGCCCACTAAAGGTGTATATATTCCTAAAAGAGTATACAAATTGACGTTGAGCGTCTTTTTAAAGATGTGTCTTTTTTAAAGATGTGTCTTTTTTAAGATGCCCTTCTGTCTTTGTGTCATTTCTGGATGTGGTCGTTATATCTCCACTTTTGACGGCCACAGGCGCTGCCTCTCGTGTCTGGACGGAGAGGCAACGTTTGTGGACGGCTCATGTTCTCACTGGAGAGCTGCACCGGAGAACTGCATCGGAGAGCGTCCGCTGAATCGGAGAGCGTCTTGGCTGACTCCGACGCTGAGGACTCAACTGGGCTAATGCCATCGGGTGTGCCGTCCCAGTCTGAGGCCAATGCCAAGCTGTCCACTATGCTTACCCAGGCCACCACGAGTGTCGGGCTGGACTGGAACCCTCTGGCTGAGGTCGCTGCACGCCACTCATATCCCAGGCAACCTAAACACCACAGCGGACGTGCTGTCACGTCAGGTAATGCTCAGCAGAGAGTGGAGACTATACCCTCAGGTGGTCCAGCTTATTTGGGCTCGGTTCGGCAGAGCACAAGTAGATCTGTTTGCCTCCCGAGATTCCACCCACTGCCCGCTCTGGTACCCTCTGACAGAAGCCCCCCTCGGCACAGATGCGATAGCACACATTTGGCCCCGGGGGCTGCGCAAATAAGCTTTTACCCCAGTGAGCCTACTTGTACAAGTCCTGTGCATGGTCAGGGAGGTCGAGGAACAAGTCATTCTCATGGCCCCCCACTGGCCCACTCGGACTTGGCTCTCAGATCTTATGGTCCTCGTGACAGCACCTCCCTGGCAAATTTCCCTGTGGAAGGATGCGCACACTCTACAAGGAGTGTGGCATCCTCATGGGCACTGGCCAATGGCACCTCTCTAGCAGACATCTGCAGAACGGCGGACTGGGCAACACCCAATGCCTTCGTGAGATTTTATAATCTCCTGGTTCAGCCAGTCTCGTCCCTTGTTTTGACAGATCTGAACACGTAGAATTCGGTAATAAGGTGACAACATCTGGTCGGGTGTATCGCTTGCGCAAAGAGCCTTTCCCCTCCCCTGAGGTGAAGACGTGCGCTCAACTCCCCCAGTCGAGTCCACAAGTCACGGACCCTGGGTGTCCTTGCTCCCTATCCCTCTCAGTGGAGGAAGTTTGCAGCCAGACCCACCGCATGGAACTACTTGCCTGTGCTGGAATAGGTCCTCCACAGGTTCTGATTATTCTTATATCTCCTGTGATGTATTTTCCACGGTACAGTCCCCCTGTCAGCAGACCCGCGTCTCCTTTGGGCAGAGCTCCCTCTGTCCCCGGTCACTGTGTTTGAATGAATGTTATGAAAGAATGCCTTCCCCAATGTGTGTTAAAGCGTTAGAAATAACACTCTATGGAGAGAAAACATAGTAAGAGGAAAAGCAGCAGCTGGCGGTGCTCCCAGGCTAGTTACGTCGCTTCCCTCCCTCAGGGATGTGTGGAACTATATGACGTCCCTCCTTTTATACCCGTATGTCTGGGGGAGGGGCATGCAAATTCTGTTCGCCAATTCTCATTGGCTTTTTCTCAAAGATAAGAGTCAAGGCTCTCAAGAGAGACCACTAGTGTCACAACATCGACACAACATCTCGTTCCCTCCTTCAGGGAACCGAGGTTACGACAATAACGGAGACATTCAATGACATGTTTCTAATATTGTTTTTGTATTTGATAGTTTCATCTGTTGAAGATCAAAGTCAGTTTGCAGTAACAGAGGAAGAAACTTCAATCTGAATCTCTTTAAAAACGTTCAGAAGACTTTTCTTACATTCCTGTTCATTATTTCACTTTTATTTTATTATACATGTTTCATTCTTTATTTAATAACTTTATTTTATCTGTCAATATATATTTGATATATACAGTATTACATAACCTTAAAATACACACGTTTATGTTTGGTGCTGTTATCAGGGCTTTGTGATGTTTGTCTGTTCTTAATTCTGGTATTTAGTTTGATTTAGTTTTATGTTCTAGATTGCATTTACCTTTTTATTGTTCAAATAATCAGTAGGAGCATATTTACTTTGGTTTTAGCATTAGTAATATTGTTATTTAACATTGTTCTTTAGGTTTTGAAACCAATAAAGTATTAATATTAGTTTTCCTGAGAAACTTTTGTCTCATATTCTACTCGCCATAGCCTGACGTGCACTTCTTCAAAAATGTAACTGTACGTTGCATCGATGCATATCACACGTCTCTGGTTACAAAGTGCACCAATCACAGCTGATGTGGTCCATTATATAGGCCTTTATCACAGCCCGTGTCGTCACTTCCAGCTCTGAATAGAAGCATAACCAAACATACAAACATACATTATCATTGTACTTAAACACAAAGATATAACTTCCTGTTTCAAAGGGGTATAAATATGAGGTAACACACAGGCCAAAATTCCCTTAATCATCAATCACAGTGGGTTAGACTAAAGAATATAGTTCTGATGTGCGGCAAAAGCTTGTTGAGCTTCACAAAATGGAAAATGGCTATAATGGCAAATGTAAGAGAATGTACGTTTGTTAGTTCATACAAAATCTCATGATGTCATGTTGAAGGGAGATGCTTAAAGGAGTAGTTCACACAAAAATTCACTGTCCTTTTTACGGAGCCATTTTGTTGTCCGTCCGACGTCTACTCCAGTCCGACCTACACCACACAAGTCTTGTTTCTGCTTTTATATGGATGGCTGTCTACTTGCAAGTTCTCTTCAAAATTAGATGTATGCAAATATAACTTGAACTGCAAAAGCAAAGATTTGATCTAGTTGCAGAGAAACTCTTAAAGGTGCAGTGTGTAAGATTAAGAAACCCGTGTTATTAGTGACACCTGTGGCCGTTAGGTGAACTGCAGCAGCTCCTGTTGCTCGTGATCACGCACACACTCAACAGAGACACGAGCATCGACCAAAACAATGACGTAATGTCATCATTTTCTCACCCTTATTCCATCCCAGATGTGGGACTTTCTTCTTTTTTTTTAAGAATATTTAAACTCTGTAGGTCTGTACAATGCAAGTGAATGGTGGCCAGACTTTTGAAGCTCCAAAAAGCAGATAAAGGCAGCACAAAAAGACTCCAGTGTTTAAATCAATGTCTTCTGAAGTGATTCGGCCAGTTTTGGGTTTGAACAGACGAACATTTAACTCCTTTTTCTCTGTACATCTTGCCAGTGCAGTCTCTATGCAAGACAATGATTTCTAGCTCGATTACACTGCCTAGTGCTTGATGCATGCACAGAGCTCTAGATGGCGCTAGGAAGTGTAATCGATCATGAACTCATGATCGTCAAGGAGACTGCTGATGTCAATTTGTCTCACGCAAACCGATTGGATTGCTTCAGTAGATGTGGATTTAAACACTGGAGTCTTTTTGTCTTTTATGGTTACTGCACTAAAATCATCTGTCCACTTACCACTCAATTAAATAGAAAAGAAAGATGCAAATAGTGACTGAGAATGTCAGTAGATTATGTAGATAAGTTAAAATGAGACGGTGCTTAATGCAGAATGGACCACAAAACAGCGCCGTGATAAGCAGAAGAGGACAGCGAACACCCCCCCACCCCGCACAACGACCTTTGGGCCAGTGGCCATGTAAAATCCGGGGTGATTTCTTATTTCTATAAATAATCAGAATGAACTTTATTGCCAAGTATGAGGTTGCAGATTCGATCTCGGCCTTCATTAATATTATCAGTGCAACACTTTAGTGTCCATTTGAGGTGTAAGACAGCAAGTATTTAAGGGGGCATCTGTGTATTCACATGTGTGTGTGTTCGGTGTGAACTGGAACATATAATCCAGCAGAGTGTCCATGTTAACTTGTGCCTCAGTTTACAAGCTGACGGTCTGAAATATGAACGTCATTTTCTCAATAAAATAAAAATCAATAGACAGTCAACATAACTTGAATTACATAACTGAACTTAAACATAAACACAGTGTGGCCGTGTGCGTCTCTCTCTCTCTCTCTCTCGAGCAGGCGTCCCTGGCTCCTCTTTATCCCTCTCCCGCTGATTGGGCTGATTCAGCATCGGGCGTCCAACGTTACGGGCCGGCCACGCCCTCCTCCTCATCACAGAAGTATATGTTTCTCTGCAGAGCCTCGGTCTTATAACCGTAAAATACGCTTTGTTTTGTTTTTTTCCCAGAAAGAGACTGTAATAATTGATTATATAATGCAATATTGGAATAATATTATAGAGAAGCTTTGGCACAAGGTGTGGTCCTTGCCTCGAAATTATCTGCTTATAAAGTAAGAAAACATTAAGTTTAAGTTGATCATAATAATAATAACATTTTATTTTATTGCACTTTTTAGCAAATTAGGACAAAGTGCTTCACAAATCAAAATCAAAACACAGATCCACAAGTTCTAACCAACTAAAGCTTTTATTAAGTGATGCAAATCTGAAATTGATAGAACTTGTGTGGAGCTAAAATCATGACTAAAGTCTTCGAAGCATAAAAGCATGTTGAATTGCTCTAATAATAAAAAATAAATAAATACTTTGTATTATCAGTGCTTGCATTTAAATGCGTTTGCAACATGACAAATCCGGGGCCCCATTTAGAAAAGATTTCGCTTAAAAAAAGTACATTAAATTGATTTTAAATCATAATTTTTTTAATTATTCTAAAATTACCAAATTAAACAGTATGTGTAAAAAAATGATAATAAATAAAAGCAAAATGACATTTGAACATTTTTGATATTGCAATTGCATTTATTATTAACGCAGCAGAACTTCATGACAATACAGAAACAGTTATATGCACTTATACTACCAGTCAAAAGTTTGGACACATACTCATAACACAAACAGAAGTGCGGGACACACACACACACACACACACACACACACCCGCTCAACAACTATTGACACACCACACGGCATTTGTGTCATAATGTTGATTACCACAAAAAAATATATATATAAATAATATTAACAATAATCTTTTGACTCGTCCCTCCTTTTCTTTAAAAAAAAGCAAAATTCTTGTTTCCAGTGAGGCACTTACAATGAAAGTGAATGTGGCCGAATGTTTTAACATTGAAATACTCACTGTTTCAAAAGTACACTGAGGTAAAGACAGTTTCAGGTTGGATATTTGACGGATATTCACGCTGGCAAACCTCAGTAACCTTCAAACCAGTTGAGCCACATAATCCAAATAAGTGTCGTGATGTTGGATTATTGTGCACAACATTGTACAGGTCTTATTTTCATGATTCTGACATGAATTCACTTTCAAGCGCTAATAAAACATGTGAAGATGTGAGCAGCTTTCCATATTCCTCGTTGAATTCATTAGGGATCGTAATTTCAATTTCAGTAGCTCCTTGGTAATGTGACCTACTGACCTCAAACAAGAGACCATGAATTTACATTTTATTCATGTGAGATGAAAAACGACAAACTAAAGTGCGTGCAATATAAAAGTGTAGTCAGTGTATACTCTGAACCTTGTTTGAGGTCAGTAGGTCACATGGCCAGAGAGCCAAAGAAATTTGCAACTATGAAAAATATATAAAAATTAATGTAAAATCACCCAAGATGAAAATGCACAAACTAAAGGGTGTGCAATATAGAAGAGTAGTCAGTGGATGTTCTTAAAGTAGTTTGAGGGTTGTAGGTCACATGACTAAGCAGCTATTGAATTTAACCAATTTTAATAAATCATTTAAAACAAAGTGTGTGCATTATGTTTCTCTTTCTCGGAAAGTTTTTGGAGTGATGGGTAAAGAGCTATTGAAATTTGAAACATCTGATTTGTCACTATGTTGACGGTCCTTAATTGCTGTTGGCGAATATCCATCGAATATCCACCTGAAACTGTCTGTACCTCGGTCAAATGTGTAGACCATAAAGATATGAGTTTAAAAATGATTGAAAATCACTTTCTAGTCTTTTTCTGTGTAAAGTTATTGCCAATTTTACAACTTCGTTACATGAAGATGTAATATCAACAAACCCAGAAATGACTGAACAAAATTTGATTTTAACAACTTAATGTAAGTGCTTGTATAAAATTATAAGCTTCAAATTTCCATTTAAACCCTCTAAAAACTGTCCGCATGTAATTCAATAGAAAAGATAAGTTCTTGAGGCAGTGATGAAGACCCAGGTTGTCGAAACGTTGTCTTTTCTAATATAAATACATGGGAGCATTTATTTCAGTGTGCCGTTCTGTCCATGTTTTATGAATGTGTGCATACCACTACTTAAGAAACACATTGTAACAATTGTATCTGTTCATATTTATTTGCACAGATTCTTAGAAACTTTATTGTTCTGATACCACCTCCTCTGAAAGACATTTTCCCCAGACATTCTCCATGACATAGTGACACCTTCTGGCAAACCGACCTCCTTCAGTTTCTGATCTATCTGAAGACCATAAACAAACTTTTATTACTTTTGGTATGTACAGAATCAATGTATAATCAAATATATCATCAAAATTAATACAGATCAGCCACAACATTAAATCCACCTGTCTAATATTGTGTAGGTCCCCCTCATGCCTCCAAAACAGCACCAACCCACGTCTCAGAACAGCATTCAGAGATGATATACTTCAGCACAATTGTACAGAGTGGTTATCTGAGTTACTGTAGACTTTATCAGTTCAAACCAGTCTGACCAATCTCTGTTGACCTCTCTCATCAACAAGTGTTTCATCCACAGAACTGCCGCTCACTGGATGATTTGTGTTTTTGGCACCAATCTGAGTAAATTCTAGAGACTGTTGTGTGTGAAAATACCAGAAATATTCAAACCAGCCCATCTGACACCAACAATCATCAATGTGATTGTCTAACCAGACAATCGTGTGGCAGCGGTGCATAAAATCATGCAAATACAGGTCAGGAGCTTCAGTTAATGTTCACATCAACCATCAGAATGGGGAAACATGTGATCTGAGTGATTTAGAGTGTGGCATGATTGTTGGTGTCAGACGGGCTGGTTTGAGTATTTCTGGGATTTTCACACAATGATGCCTATAACACAAATCATCCAGTAAGCGGCAGTTCTGTGTATGAAACACTTGTTCATGAGAGAGATCAACAGAGAATGGCCAGACTGGTTTGAACTGATAAAGTCTACAGTAACTCAGATAACCACTCTGTACAATTGAGAAGAATATCATCTTTGAATGCTGTTCTGAGATGCAGGTTGGTGCCGTTTTGGTGGCACGAGGGGGACCTACACAATATTAGACGGGTGGATTTAATGTTGTGGCTGATCGGTATCCTGGATATATATATATATACACAGGGTTGGGAGAGTTACTTTTGAAATGTATTCCACTACAGATTACAGATTACATGCTGTAAAATGTCATTTGCAACGTATTCCATTATATTAGATTACTCAAATTCAGTAATGTAATCTAAATACTTTGGATTACTTCATGGATCATGAATGTAACTGTATTCTAATTACCAATTATTTAAATTGTAACTGTAGTGCAATACAGTTACTTATATTTTGTATTTTATATATGTAATCCATTACATGTATTCTGTTACTCCCCAACCCTGTATGTACAGTATATACACTCACCTAAAGGATTATTAAGAACACCTGTTCAATTTCTCATTAATGCAATTATCTAATCAACCAATCACATGGCACTTGCTTCAATGCATTTAGGGGTGTGGTCCTGGTCAAGACAATCTCCTGAACTCCAAACTGAATGTCAGAATGGGAAAGAAAGGTGATTTAAGCAATTTTGAGCGTGGCATGGTTGTTGGTGCCAGACGGGCCGGTCTGAGTATTTCACAATCTGCTCAGTTACTGGGATTTTCACGCACAACCATTTCTAGGGTTTACAAAGAATGGTGTGAAAAGGAAAAACATCCAGTATGCGGCAGTCCTGTGGGCGAAAATGCCTTGTTGATGCTAGAGGTCAGAGGAGAATGGGCCGACTGATTCAAGCTGATAGAAGAGCAACTTTGCCTGAAATAACCACTCGTTACAACCGAGGTATGCAGCAAAGCATTTGTGAAGCCACAACACGCACAACCTTGAGGCGGATGGGCTACAACAGCAGAAGACCCCACCGGGTACCACTCATCTCCACCACAAATAGGAAAAAGAGGCTCACCAAAATTGGACAGTTGAAGACTGGAAAAATGTTGCCTGGTCTGATGAGTCTCGATTTCTGTTGAGACATTCAGATGGTAGAGTCAGAATTTGGCGTAAACAGAATGAGAACATGGATCCATCATGCCTTGTTACCACTGTGCAGGCTGGTGGTGGTGGTGTAATGGTGTGGGGGATGTTTTCTTGGCACACTTTAGGCCCCTTAGTGCCAATTGGGCATCGTTTAAATGCCACGGCCTACCTGAGCATTGTTTCTGACTATGTCCATCCCTTTATGGCCACCATGTACCCATCCTCTGATGGCTACTTCCAGCAGGATAATGCACCATGTCACAAAGCTCGAATCATTTCAAATTGGTTTCTTGAACATGACAATGAGTTCACTGTACTAAAATGGCCCCCACAGTCACCAGATCTCAACCCAATAGAGTATCTTTGGGATGTGGTGGAACGGGAGCTTCGTGCCCTGGATGTGCATCCCACAAATCTCCATCAACTGCAAGATGCTATCCTATCAATATGGGCCAACATTTCTAAAGAATTCTTTCAGCACCTTGTTGAATCAATGCCACGTAGAATTAAGGCAGTTCTGAAGGTGAAAGGGGGTCAAACACAGTATTAGTATGTGTTCCTAATAATCCTTTAGGTTTATACACACACACACACACACACACACACATACATAAATACAGATCCCTTTTAGTGGACCCCATTACCTTCTTTAAAATGTCAGTCTTCACACCAGGATCATTTACATTTTGACTTGATTTCACCTCCACTCTCACCAACTGTCTCTTCCTTTCTGTGCACACACACACACACACACACACACTTGAGTAGTACATGCTTTCTTTTTCACAGAGGAACTTTATCGTACCCAGAACAATCCAACATCCATTTATCCATCCAACATTGGCACAATGGCGTGCATGAGGCTCATGATCACATCCTTGATCACGACACTAGACCACTTGCCCTGATTAATTTCAAAATATGTTGTGATCTTCACCTTTCTGCCATTTTTTTTAAATTTTTTTAAATAAAAGTGCTTCAAAGCAAACTTCCCTGTTAAACAATAAAAAACAAACAAACTAGTGTGTGATTTTTATAGCACAGATGTTTTCTTATGGTATTTCATTTAGTCAAAATAACCCATAAAGAATGCTTTTTTCACTCAAAATCTGAGGTATATGAGCTCAGGTCAACGAGGCCTATGGTCAGTAAGTTCCCAACAGAAATACAAAACCTGTCCTAATTGCAAGACAACAAGTTGACAAAAATATTGAATCCAATATTTGGTGATAATATAGCATAACAAGAGATTTATAAGCCATTTTTAACAGGCCGGTCATTTTTGACAAGGAAGAAAAAACGAGGTTAGTATTTAAAGACAGCACAAGGGTTAATAGGATCCCAACAGCAAGTAAGTAACCCATTGTCCAAATGGAATTAATGATGCCTTCGAGGGCCCTTTGAAGGGGTCATGCTGTAACATCATTCTCAATGCAAAACACTTAAATAGTGAGTTACGAATGATCATAATGTTTGAGCCCCACACCTTTCAGCCCTCCAAGCACTTCTTCAAGTCTGTAAGTTGGGAAAGTTATACAAAATGAATTTGTAATGTCATGTGTTGCACTAGTCTACATATTTATTAAATGTAGAATAACATAAATTCTCAATTATTCAGTACTAATAGAAAGAGAGCATTAGCACAAAAGAAACATTTACTTATTTGTGTGGCTGCTGCACATGGGGGTTATTTAAAAATGTCTTAATACTCACCACCGTAGCAGACAGATGCGAATGCAGTTGCACAGTGCAGATCATTCAGGAATCCAGAAACAGGTAAAGCTGCCACACATAACTGCATTCCATTGACATTGTTGGGCTGTCCATAATCCCACTCTCTATACGTGGAGTTGCTCTGATCAGACCAGATCAAGGGAGTAGTACTGCCCATTCGATAAAGTCCAGTCCACATATAGTTCATAAAATTGCTGGGTATAGCTTTTGTCATCTCATTAACATCTGCCAGGCCATCAATGGTGGCCAGATCGGTATATTGTTGCCTGCAGTACTTCTGTGCAGCCGTCCAGTTCATTGGCACAGACACAAAGTGATATACACGAAGTGGAGAGCTGACACGGGGGCTCAGAACTGTGGAAAGATTATACATTGAAACTGACCTGATAACAGCACAAAAAGATAATCACTGCTCATAATGCTGCACAAATACAGATCACATGAATATACAAATACTTTAACTTCTCTTTACCGAAAGGCTGTGTGTCTTTTCCACTTTGCAGATTCTGTTTCATGAGAATGTGATGCTCTCTTTTTTTTTAAGTGACGGTGGCCCATCTTGGTTCAAGTACGCATTTCCCCCAGTGAGCCTTCTTGCACAGGTGCTGTGCAAGGTCAAGGAGGACAAGGAACAAGTCACACTAGTGGCTTCCTATTGGCCCACCCGGGCCTGGTTCTCAGACCCCGTACTCCTCGCGACAGCTCCTCTCTGGTGAATTCCCCTGAGGAAAGACATTCTTTCTCAGGGGCAGGGCACGCTCTGGCATCCACACCCAGACCTTTGGAACCTCCACATCTGGCCCCTGGATGGGACGCGGAAGATCTAGCTGGTCTACCACCTACCGTCGTAGACACGATCAACCAAGCCAGAGCCCCTTCTACCAGGCATCTTTACGCCCTGAAGTGGCGCTTGTTCGCAAATTGGTGTTCTTCACGGGCCGAAGACCCGTAGGGGTGCGCAGTTAGGTCAGTGCACTTATTCCTGCAAGAGAGGCTGTCCCCTTCCACCATAAAGGTGTATGTCGCTGCTATTGCGGCCCACCACGACGCAGTAGACGGCAAGTCTATCGGTAAGCACGACTTAATAATCAGGTTCCTAAGAGGCGCCGGAGGTTAAATCCCTCCCGGCCAATCACACCCAGGCCGTGCCCCCCCCCCCCACTCCTTTGCAAGTCCGAGCCCACTCAACAAAGAGTGTTGCATCCTCTTGGGCACTGTCCAGCAGACATATGTAGAGCAGCGGGTTGGGCACCACCTAATACCTTTGCGAGAGTCTACAATCTCCGGGTTGAGTCAGTTTCGTCCCGTGTTTTCTCAGGTCTGAGGCAGTAGAACTCGGTAACACACTGACGGACTGACCGGGTGGATCGCTTGCGCCTAGTGCCCTTTCCCTCGCTGAGGTAAGATTGTGCAATTTTTCTCCCAGGAGATCCCACTCCTCGGATCCCTGGATGATTCTTCCCTAGCCCTTGTGGGTCCACAGTTCAGCAGAGGAATTCGCCGACCCAATCCACTGCGGGTACTTAATCTACCCTGTACTGGAATAGGTGCTCCACATGGCAGGACTCCTACATGGACTCCCACTGTGTGTATTTTCCACGGTACGGTCCCCTTGCGAGTGGACCCGCGTCTCCCTTAGGCAGTCCCAGCTGCGGTTGCCGTGTTGTAGCAACTCCCCCCACCTAGTGAGGCTGGATCTACCACTGCGCCATTTCCACATGCCGCCTAAAAAACCCATGTGTTGTATTCACCACTCTTACCTCCCCTTCAGGGTAGGTGTGGTCTCCGCAGGGTCTTTTCCCCCTGAAAGAATAGGAAACCGGGTAAGACCCCTTTCCCTCGATGCATGTAAGGGCCCCGGCCGTTTATTGCTCTATGGGGAGAAACATAGAGAGAAAAGAACTCTGCCCGTTCTCAGGTTGGCAAGCGTCACCTTGTTCCCCTGTTTAGGGTAACCAGAAGGACTCCGACGACATTGGTGCATTGGGGAAGGGTACGTGCAGTCTGACACAGCCGGTTGCCTGTGCACGTCAAAGACCTGCCTGCTCCTGTGTCAGCAGTTCACATACACAGCTCAGCGCATGGCTTGATTTAAATTGGACCCCTAGTGACGCTTCTCCGACACAACATCGAGAGAGCGACATGTCTAGGTTACGGATGTAACCTCCATTCCCTGATGAGACGTTGTGTCCTCCCGGCCACGTCACTGAGCCGAGCCACTGTAGTGGCAGGGCCATTTCCGGCTCCTCAGAAAAATCCTGAATGAACTCAACGTATTTCTCGTATGTCCGGGTATGCAAATACTGTCTGCCAACTTCTCATTGGCCTTTTTTCATAGATCAGAGGCATATTCGGCGCTCAAGAGAGACCCCTAGTGTTGCTTCTCCGACACAACGTCTCGTTCCCTCTATCAGGGAACGGAGGTTACATCCGTAACCTAGACTTATATTTCTATAGTACAATGACCTTGTATATGTCAAAATTAGGGATGGGAATTTTAAGGATTCTTTCAGTAATTTCGAGCATAATAATTTGGTAAGGTTCCTACACAGCAGATTTAAGAAATCAGATATAGCCTAACCATCACGCAGTTCTTGTAAAACTGTGTGTAACTCCACGCACATAACAATACCAGCGCTCGCTGCCTCACGGAAATGTGAACCTGCCCGGGCAGAATTAAGCATTTTCCATTGATTAAGAATACAGGCCAATATGTTGCAGGCAGTAACAGACAGTTTTTGTTTGACTTTAATGTGATTTTATCATTTGAAAATCTTTGCACTTTATTCCCTTCTAATTTGATTTTGTATTTGACACATTCATGGCTACAAACTTTCCAGGTCTCGGCAAATAACAGGATAACCATGTGTGAACTCTAGCGGTTAACCAAATATCGCAAACGGTACCGTGCACATAGTTAGGCTATTAAGCCATCTTTTGATTTTTCAGTTAAAATGTAATGCATGGATGACATTATAAAGCCCTCCATTTAAACCATCAGCTTTGTACACAGCCTGGATAGACTGCAACTTGTCTCTCTGTTCGGAAGCGGTTTGTGAATCTAAAGCCGTGTCTCATTTCTAAGGCGGCGTTCTAGGTAGGATGTGTCCTTTGAAGGCTGCAGTAACAAGCCTAGTTTAAACGAGTCGGCCTTCATAGGACAAACAGAAACGTAACATGGTTGCTACGACAGCACACCACTCTTTATCAAGCGCGAGCACTTTGAGCAAGAGGTGAACAAAGTTTTAATTATATATTAACATAATTAGACATATTCTATACTCTGCACCCATCTACTGAGGTACTTCAACTTGGGAATTATCATTACTTGCATTTGAACATCATATTTACAGGCAAATTGGAGTCATGTTTTTGGACATTTCCGTTGAAGCAAAGAATTGTGGGTTGTGAATGCCTACGAAGGATACATCTCATGCATCCTCCGAATTTCCGTGAAAGAAGGTCGCATTTGAAGTGTCTTACTCGCTTTTTTGACAGCCTCAATGATGTATGCAGCCGATAAATGCGACGTCCGCAGGACACAACCTTCCAAACGAGACACAGCCAGAGGTTGTTCTCTGTAGTCCTTCAAATAAACGTGCTGCACCGGTGCGATTTCCTGAGTGCGTACTCAAGTTCCTGTGCTCACACCGCTGTCGTCCAGCATATATTCGGCCGACCAAATGCTATTTCATATAAAGCTGACATTTATACCCTTGGGTTAAGGGGCCTGTACTATTTATTTGAAAATAGATCAAGTTCTAAACAAGATTGTGTAAGTAATAGCACACTCTTAAGAAAATGAATGGCCTAATTAAAACTGTATTAAACAATTGTGATATTTACTTTGTTGTTTAGTTATAAATCACCAGCAAAATCGTTTGAAAATATTAAGTATTCTATATATTGGCAGTGTATAGAAACAAACTGTATTTAAGGTTTGTGCTTGTGTTTGCAGTGAGTTTTAATAGTATCAATCTCTGTATGGTTATTTTGGTAAAATGAAAACCCATCACCCATGCAGATTTAAAGATGCACAATTCAAACTTTATTCTTGTTCATTAATTACTTATTCATAATCATTATAACATTTAACCATTTTTAACATTTGAGGTTAAACAAACAATTCCAAAACAATGACACTGACCTGAGAACAGCACAATGAGCAAATCACTCCTCATGATGAGACACCAACACAAAACAGATCACTAACCGCTCTTTACAGAAACAAGAAAGGTTGTGTAGAGTCTTTTACACTTTGTGAAAGTCTGTTTCATGAGTGTGTGCAGCTTTCTTAAGTAACAAATGTTTGTTAACACCTTTTTGCATGTTTTACATAGAAAATAGAACGCAAATATTGTCTGCTGACACAAGGAGGAGATGACAATGTCAGTCAAAGTCAGCCAATTTGGAATGCCCAATTCTCAATGTGCTCTAAGTCCTCATGTTGGCGTAGTGACTCACCTCAATCCGGGTAGCGGAGGACGAATCTCAGTTTCCACCACGTCTGAGACGTCAACCCACACATCTTATCACGTGACTTGTTGAGTGCGTTACCACGTAACGCGGAGACATATAGCACGAGTGGAGGCTTCACGCCATCCACCGCAGCATCCACACACAAGAATGGTCTGAAAAGGTTACTGCTGAAATTTCAAGAAAACATATATTCCCACCTCAGGCCCAATCATGGGAAGTGTAGTGCTTGACAATTGACAAGTGAAACACGGGGCAGACAACAGGGGATCGTGACAGCATTATTATTATTATTATCTCTGTCTTGTTGCTGTATTGTACATGTTGTGCACTGGAAGCTTCTGTCCCCAAGACAAATTCCTTGTATGTGTAAGCATACCTGTCACTAAAGCTGATTCTGATTCTTAATATGAATAATTTCTTTAAATTATTTTGTGTAATCATTAGAAATCTTCTGGTGTATATGTATTGGCTAATACGTTGAAAATCAAGGATTTTTATGTTTTTTGTTTCCCTTGCAACAAAGGCAAAAATGTAATGACAAGAAGGTACACGGATCCTGGTTACACTTTGAATGTTATTTTCAATGCAAAAAAGATGTCCACTAAGATTGGTGCCACTTACATAACCAGAGCACATTCTTGTGAATCAAAGTATTAGATAAAAACATTATTCAGATGTGTTTGCTTTGGTTTATGCTTGTGTACCTATAAATACTGCATGAGTTACAATGCAAATATTCAAAGGAGGTGAGAAGGGTCATCGAGGTGTTTCTCACCTTCACTTTTATGAATGTTTAGAATTCAGACACCCGATTCCATCAGCATACTGGCATTGGCAAACTATATAGAAGAGAATTATGCATATTCAGATGAGTCCAGTGTGAGATTTAAGATTAATAAAGTGCAGTGCTGATGTACGTATATTGATCATGAGAGATCAAGAGTTCAAAAGTCTGATTGCTTGGGGGAAGAAGCTGTCATGTAGACGGCTGGTGCGGATCCTGATGCTGTGATATCGCCTGCCTGATGGTAGCAGTGAGAGCAGCCCATGACTCGAGTCTCTGATGATTCTCCGAGCTTTTTTCACAGACCGCCTGTTATAGATGTCCTGTAGGGAGGGAAGCTCACCTCCGATGATGTGTCAGGCAGTTCGCACCACCCTTTGCAGGGCTTTGTAGTTGTGGGCGGTGCTATTGCCGTACCAGGCGGTGATGCAGCCAGTCAGGATGCTCTCTACAGTGCTGGTGTAGAACGGTGTGAGGATGTGGTGGTTCATTCCAAACTTCCTCAGCCGTCTCAGGAAGAAGAGGTGCTGGTGAGCCTTCTTCACAACGGCCTCAGTGTGGACGGACCATGTGAGTTCCTCAGTAATGTGGACACCGAGGAACTTGAAACTGCTGACTCTCTCTACCGGTGCTCCATTGATGGTGATGGGGCTGTGTTCTCCGTCTTTCCTCCTGAAGTCCACTACAAGCTCCTTGGTTTTACTGACGTTGAGGGAGAGGCTGTGCTCCTGACACCAGCATGTCAGAGTGTGCACCTCCTCTCTGTAGGCTCTTTCATCATTGTCAGTGATCAGACCTACCACCGTTGTATCGTCAGTAAACTTAATGATGGCATTGGAGCTATGTGTTGCCACACAGTCATGTGTGTTCAGGGAATACAGGAGTGGGCTGAGAACACAGCCCTGTGGGGCTCCAGTGTTGAGGGTCAGTGATGAGGAGATGTTGCTGCCCATTCTAACCACCTGACGTCTGCCTGACAGGAAATCCAGGATCCAGCTGCACAGCGAGCTGTTTAAGCCCAGAGTCCGGAGTTTCACATCAAGCTTGGAGGGCACTATGGTGTTGAATGCTGAGCTGTAGTCTACAAACAGCATTCTCACATATGTGTTCCTTTTTTCCAGGTGGGAGTGAGCAGTGTGTAGTGTAGATGCAATGGCATCATCAGTGGAGTGGTTATTGCGGTTAGCAAACTGCAGTAAGTCCAGTGAGGTGGGCAGCACAGAGCACCTCTCAAAGCATTTGCTGATTATGGGGGTCAGAGCAAAAGGATGCCAGTCATTTAAACAAGAGATTTTGGATTGCTTTGGTACAGGCACAATAGTGGACATTTTAAAGCATGTGGGGACCTCAGACAAGGAGAGGGAAAGGTTGAAAATGTCCATAAAACACCAGCTAGTTGGTTTGCGCATGCTCTGATAAAATGGCCAAGAATGCCGTCTGGACCCGCGGCTTTACGGATATTCAACCGTCGGAAGGATCGGGTTATATCCGCTACAGAGGTGGAGAGTGAATCAACCTCTGTAGTTTCAGCTGCAGGAGTTCTCTCCATGAGGGTGGTGTTATTTCCCTCGAAATGAGCATTAAAAAGTATTAAGCTTTCATATCATCACGTCTCGACTGCTGTAACTGCCTCTTTACTGGCCTACCAGCTAAATCTATTGCCTGATTTCAATACTTTCAAAACTCAGCAGCGAGAGTTCTCACTAACACCAAGCGTTCTGCACACATTACTCCCATCTTGTTTAGTCTTCACTGGCTGCCTGTCTCATGTCATATTAAGTTTTAAATTCTTCTCCTGACATATAAAGCTCTCAATGATCTGGCACCTTGTTATATATGTGATCCATACACACCAGCAGGCACTCTTTGTTCTTCTGATTCCAAAATGTTGTCTGTCCCTAGATTTCGTCTATCCACTTTTGGTTGGAGATCCTTCAGTATAGTTGCACCTAAACTGTGGAACTCTCTACCTCAGAGCCTCCATGACCTCTCCTCTATTTCTATCTTTAAATCTCATCTTTTCTCAGCAAATTATCTGTCTATTGCTGATTGATGTTTTATTTCCCCCTTTGTAATTAAGATTGTATCTTCTGTTGAAATGTATATTAATGTACTTTGTCCTGTTAAATGTATATGTAGTGTAAAGTGTCCTTGAGCTTGTGGAAAGGCACTATATAAATAAAACGTATTATTGTCATTATTATATTATTTCTTCTTTTTATTTAGTGGAGGTATTTCAGAAAAATGCATAAGTGTCAAAAAACATATGGAATATTTTAAAAATATAGGGGCGAACTTGCCTTAGCTACAGTAGTGCCATATTTTTTGAGAGCTACAATGAAGGGGAAATAAAATTTCAGTCTGTTCCTCACACAAAACTATCGTATGGAAACTATGTTTGGAATCAAATACTAGCTCACTTCTTAATACTAGGCAGAACATTTTCCCTCCATTTAATTTTGTAAAAACATTCACATTTGTTCCTTTATAATGTATGTGTATTTCTACGGTGTATAATTTTGACAACATATTTCCCCAAAATAATATTAAAGTTAAAATTATTAAACAGGTCACATTGTAAATGGTTATTGTACAATTGTACAATTATTAGGACCAGAAGTTCCACATATGTACTCAACTGTATGCCAGGTTATAAGGCTAAGGCGAGTTAAAAAAAAAAAAATCTAAATGACTAAAAATACTGACTGCTTTATTAGTATTCAAATATTACAGGATTTTATTGTACTTTCTTCTTGTACACACTGCAGGCACTGTATTAAGCAGCACATAACCTTTTCAAATGAACAATGTTTCAATCATCTGAATTCCACTTTGCCTACAATAAAGCAAACATCGCACAATCGTCCATGACTGATGTAGGTTCAGCATGTGAAGAGAACGCAAATAATAAAATATTATTATGTGTGACATGTGATTTAAAATACATTAAATGTGATATTTACATAGTTAATACTGTGTATACCATAAAGTGAATTTGTACGATTTTTGATCAGGCACTGAATAGAGTACCCATTACTAGCTGTTTGAGCCAATGGAATGGCTGTGATGTCATATGGGGACTCGATTTACCAGGCGGACTCAGTTGATCATGAAACCGGCAAATCAAACACAAGGGCTTTTTAATAATACCACCAGCTGTCACATACATGCCTTTAACTTCAGATGTTCACCACCAGAATTATACAGGATATAATTTTGTAATAGTTTATTGTTCAATGTTTACTTCCATTAGGCTTGTCTGAAATGTTGCTTCCTCACTAGTGCATGCATAAATGATCTTCCCCTTTGACATCCAACAACACATCAGTGTTAAGTATGTATTTCACAAACTTCAAAAATGCATCTTTAAAAAATAGGGCTATTGGTTTAATGCATTCATTTTGTGTGGTTAATTATATGAAAAATAGTGCATTTAATACACACACACAATGAATTATGCCCCCAAATTGTACACAAATGATGTAATGAGTAAGGTTCCTACCACTGAAGCAATTCAAGCTTAAGATACCACCTTGATGCAGAAGGGGGCAGTCAGAGATCCATTTACATGCAACAGACCAAGTCAAACCAATGAGCAGCCAGCACAGCCTTCCACAGAAGCGCTTTTGCACTCAAAGAAATCTGGACAGAGGACTGCATGTTTGAGCAAAGTCATGGGAAATAACCACAACATTCCTAGGTTTTTATTCAGTACAGTTGCAAAATTAACAAGAAAAGCTTCAACCGAACCAGATATTTGATGGCAATACATTAGTAATGACTTTATACATTTCTTAACTGATCAAATTTAAACCATCACTAGTTGAGAGCGCTCTCACAAAAGGATGATCAATGCGCTAGATGTAAATGGTTTGTCAAAATGACAGACAATATTGGAAATTATCCATCAATTTTTTACATTTCTTTAATTCATTTAATGACATAAAAGATGCGCTAGTTGCAGATGCACTCAAATTCATCACATAGATGACAAATGCCTTGCTTTCAATGCCAGACGATGACTGGAAAGAATGAAAGAGCAAAAAGGACTTTAAATAGACCAGTTGGTGATGTGAAGTGAATCTGTCAGCTAGTGTTTACATACAACAGCTCTACTTGATTGCTTGTATTACTACTACACTACTAAAGCTGGGAATAGCTTTAAATGGCTTTAAACGAACAACTTCAGCATTAAGGCTCATTACAGCTGATAAACTCAAGGTGCTTGCTCCAGTTCTGTCGTGTATAATTGTACTAAATGGCCCTAAATCAGCCCTGCTGTAATTACCTATGGTACTCTCATTGATTTAGTATTTAATATTTTTTTATTTCTTCCATTTACTGGTTTCCTGGTATATTATATATTTTTTTAACCCATGTAGTATCGTGTCATTTTGTTTGTTTTTTCAGATGCAAATTATATGCAAATAACTCACAAAAAACAGCCCTTCAGCTGGTTTTAAATCAACCCATTACCTCAAATCAGAAACTAGGATTGTGCAAAAGGAAAACTGCACTGTATTATTGTTATCATTATTATTATTATTAGTGCAATGCACATACAATACTAGTCCAAAGTTCGGACACAACTACTCATGAGCTTGTTTAGTGTATATTCCAGCTCTGCACACTGTTCACTCTCTCAAGCAACTTCCTGAGATGCTTTTTTAATGGTATTGAAGGAGTTAACATGTATGCTGGACACTCGTTCTCTGCTTTTATTTCACTACTTAAACTAAAACATATTAAAAATATTAAAATTTAAATGTTCAACATTTGGCATATGTCTAAAAACTAACGTTAAGCGTTTAAGCATATGTCTCAAATCAAAAGGATTTTAAGATGATAAGAACATTAATTCAGTCGAGTGTTTCCATCTGCAATATTATCAGTTATTGTTTTTCTGGCACAGCTTCTTAGAAACTTCATTCTTCTGATACCACATCCTGTGAAAAACATCTTCACCAGACATGTTCCACGACACTGTAGCATCTTCTGCCATACCGACCTCCTTCAATTTCTGCTTTATCTGAAGAATAAAACAGATTGTATTATTCAATACTCTTGGCAAGTACTTCCCCTATCAATATATGTTCAATGTAATGTATATGCATTTACTCACCGTCTCTAAAACCTTTGCATTCACATCAAGACCATTTACAGTTTGACTTGATTTCACCTCCACTCTCACAATCTGTCTCTTCCTCACTGTGTGAACACAAAAACACAAAGGGGACATCGACGGTTGTTTGTAGACAAAGCTAATTATATCTCCTTTTCATCAAATTAATAAAATTACATTTTCATTCAGACAATAATTAGTATGTTTATAAAGCTTTTTTTCTATGTGGGAAATTTGGCTGCTCCCCCGATGATTTCAGGTGTTTACATCCTCTTGGTGTATATTTGCTTACACAATCTAGGCCAATCTGAAGCATTTACATGTTTCCATTGATCGTGGTTTATATAATTGTGTTGGGGGGTATTTTCATATGTAATAAAGCATATGGGGGGGTCCTAAAGAGATGAGGAGGGGTTGATGGTATTCCACCATTCTTGGAGGAGATTTATGCTGGTTCCAGTCTGTAAAAAACGTCTTATAATATTGTGTTACTCCTTAAAACAGTAACTAAATTCATTAAAAACTGACTTTTTCTGGAAAGTAAAGCACTACATTACTTTTGATTTTTTTTGCATTACTTTTTTTTCTCACTGCCACTCTCTTCTGCAATGCTATGCATTCTATACAAATACAAGAGATACGTAGAGATATTACAGTTCATGCTAGCTAGCCAGAAAAACATTTCGTGGACCAGTGATTGTCCAACCTTTTTCACCACTCATAAGTTTGTATCCTTATAATTTGCTGTGCCATTGCAATGATTAATTTACAAGAACATGTCTAAAAATTAGAAAAGAAGCAAATGTGTTGTTTTTTCATCACTCAATTAGCGCTCTCGCCACCTGTGACCTCATTATACAGCATACCTACGTGACTTGTGTTTGTTGCATTGCCGAATTTTAAACATTACAAGTAAACATTCTACTGAGACAGACAGAAAACATGGTCTTTCTTAAAAATGAAAACTACTGACGATGGTTATGTGTGATACTGGTGTGTCATGGTACTTCTTATTTGTAAAAAGTGTGCCAAGGCAGAAAAAAGGTCGGGAAACACTGAATTTGAAATTTGCACCCTTAGACTCGTAAGCCAGGGCGATCACATCACCGCTCCAGTGAGAAACTCTTTCATGGAGACGGACCTCCATAGCACACAAAGAGCTTGTCAGACAGTCTGAACTGGTGGGTGCACTCAACGTATGTGTGGAGCGCTCTCACAGAGTATAACAAATGCAAGGACTGTTCCTCATCCGATTTCAATGGAGGAGGGAAAAAGGCTTGAAGGTGAACCACCTGAGCTCTAAACGGCGTGGATAAAACTTTAGGCACACAGCCTTTTCTGGGTTTGACAGTGGCTTCTGAAAGACCCGGACCAAACTCCAGACTGTCAACTGATCGCACTTGCAAATCACCGACCCATTTCACTGAGGCCACTGCCAGCAGTAATGCGGCCTTAAGAGAAAGCACACACAATTCAACAGAGTCCAGATGCTGGAAGGGGGCCCAGTGAGTTAGGTCCCAAGTCAGGACTGTGGGGCGAGGACGATTTAGCCGCCTCGCTCCCTTAAGGTACTTTATGATCAAATCATGTTTGCCTATAGAGGTGCCGGCTTCAGGTGCGTGACACGCAGAGATAGTTGCTACATTAACTTTGAGCATTGACTGAGTGAGCCCTGCGTCCAATCGCTCTTAAAGAAGTGTAAGAATTTCAGGTATGGGTAAGTTCACTGGGTCTTTGCCACGTGAAAAACAACAATTAGTGAACACCTTCCTTTTCAGTGCATAAAGGCTCTTATAGACGGCACTCAGTAAAATGGTGTTCATAACCGAGTCAATTCTGGCACGTTTTGCATGCTCCGTTCAGGGGCTACAGATGCAGGTTCCACAGCTTGTACCCTGTGCTTGAGAGAGGAGTTCCCTCCTCATCTGTATTTCCCATTGAGGGCCGTCCAGAATCTCTATAATTTCTGGAAACCGGGACTGATTTGGCCAACTCGGTGCAACCAATAGAATTGTTTTCATGTCCTCTCTGATTTTTGCATATGACAGAGGCCATTTTTTTTCACAGGCCATTTGTGGGTCCTTGCATCCACTCCTAGCAGAGTTAGGGACTTGGAGTACCAGAAGGTACAGTGGCCATTCTCCATGGAGGAAAATAGATCAATCTCCATTTTGCAGAATATTTCCCATATCCTCAAGACAGTACGAGGATGAATTCTCCATTCGTCCGGCATTGATCGTTGGCATGACAAATGGTCCGCACCATAATTCAGACGGCCTTGGACATATGTGGCCCACAGGGAGAGGAGATGGTGGTCGCTCTACAGGAGGAGGCGCCTTGCCATGCTCATCATTGACAGCAAATAAATTCCGCTCTGGTGATTTATGCACCACCTCCATGTTGTCTGACTGAATCAGCATATGGTGACTGTATCTCAGAATAAAAAGCCTTCAGGGCTAGAACGACAGCTAACAGTTCCAGAGGGTTGATGTCACGCCTTCTTCGCATGTGTCCAGGTGCCGAAGGCTAGACGTCTGTCACACAACGCACCTCAGCCTGCATTGGACATGTCCGTGGTCACTAGTTTCTGCTTGAAAACCTAACCCAGCATAACACCCTGATGGCAAAAGGCTGGAGTTACGGCAATGCGGTGCTATGTGTGCCACGGCACATGAGGAAAAGTTTGCTCTTCGCTCAGTTGAAATTGAGACCCAGACTGTTCAATTGCTGAAATACTAGATGTCTATGCTTGCACAATAGAGCCTCTGATTAAGCTAGCATTAGCCAATCAGAAGTAATTCAGAATGTGTCCACTGTTCAGTTTCAATGAGAGTGCCACATTGATGCACTTCGTGAACGTACGAGGAGCTATGGACAGACCATAGAGCATTACAGTTCTAAACAATCCATATTGCATTTTCAGTGAAGAGATTGTTAATTTTCTGCACACCGCACCATCACACCCCATTTTTCAATGGGACTATGAATAATAGGACACCATTGGTGAAATATGACCTTTTTAGCATTCCATATTTGAGCGTGTAGCACAGGGGTTCTCAACCTTTTGCAAGCTGGGCCCCCCCAAAGCTGGTTCATTGCAGTTGGGGCCCCAGTGCCCCCTGCCCCGCCCCATGCTTTATTGTTGTTATTATTAGTATTATTATTATTATTATTATAATTGGCAGTAGCACCAGACTTCTAATGTGAGCTTGCAGGCATTATTATTATTATTATGAGTAGAAGTAGGCCTATCATCATTACTAGGCTATTGCTATATAATTATATGAGGTTACATGCTTTATTGTTGTTATTATTATTATTATTATTATTATTATTATTATTATTATCATCATCATCAGTAGGCCTATTATCATTACTAGGCTATTGCTATAATTGGGAATTGGCACCAGACCTCTGATATAAATTTATGCTTTATTATTGTTATTATTACTAGGCCTAATAGTAGGCATCATCTGCATTTTTACAGAAGCTTGCTGGTAGGTGATGTTAATGTGAGACCTGAGCCTGCTTTGCCTTGCAAATATCCTCAATTCTTGGCTCAATGTTTGATAAACATAGCCTCAAATCATCCTCGATTTGTGCATGATTGCGGTATTTCGTTTTGAGTGCAGTCATTTTTGAGTATCCTGCCTCACACAAATATGTCGACGCGAAAGGAAGGAGAATCTTCAAGGTGACGTCACAGAGTTCAGGGTATTCCTGCATCAATGCTGCCCAGAATGACGAAAGAGGGCAGGAGCTAAAGAGTTCCTTCAGTCTACTGTCACTCTTCAGCTCAATAAGCTGTTCCTGCATATCAATTGATAGCTCGTTTGCTGTGCACACAAACAGATCTCGAACCCACGCAAAAGAGCGATAATATGAGTTTCGCGGCCTTGCAAAGACAGGTTGAAATCAAACAAATGAGCGCCGTTTTCTAAAGTCTATGAGCGCAGCACACACAAATAAACTAAATTAACATACTGCAGTTAAATTTCAAAATGTGGTGTTTTTATATTTATAACATTTGAATACAGTTCAGCAACATACATCACACGACCTGACGACCAAGAGAGCTGACAACTGACCATCACTTAATTTACCATCACCTCACGATTGAAAATGTGACACTGATTTCATATGACAGTTCAACAAACAAGTTAATAATATTAAGTCACTTACATTTTAGACGAAATAATGACTGTTTTGGTCTATTTTAGCAGCGAAAATAGATCCGATGAATCCAAACAAAGATCACAGATAGCCATAGCGCATCTCACAGCAATACTCAATCGTGTTTTGAATGATTCAGTGTTGTGAACGAATCGGTTGAGTCAAAGATTCAATGACCCATTCACAAACATCTGTCTCATTCTTGATGAATCGGCCGTTTGAACGAATCGTTTGAATGAACGACTCAATGACTCGCTTAATGAAACCGCTTATCACCTGCATTTGCGCTCACTATCGACAAACCAATCAAATTTGTTCAAAACTTTTTTTTTTAAATCAGTCCAAACACATTTCAATATTTATTCAGGAGTTATGTATATACAAAACTATAACTTTTTTATGACAGTAGTTTAGTGATAAAAAAAAATGTGCCCAAAAACTTTTTTTCCAGTTTTTTTTCCCTTCCATCGTAGCCCCCCCGGGAGAGTGTCCGTGGGGTGTGCCCCACCGGTTGAGAACCACTGGTGTAGCAGAATGTGTGTGCATCTCATGCAATGAGTGATTTGCTCTTTTGTGAGAATGTTCTTATTGAACACAATACACACAAACAACAATTTGAGTAACATCCTGGTCCTGGAGGAAGGAAATAATAGGGATGTCACAGACCACACAAGCATCCAATATAATCCTCAAGTGTGATTAGTAATTATTAATTTCCCTACTTAGTGAATTCAAAATCAAGCAGCCGTGTCAGACCATCTTTAAACCCAGTCAGACATGGCGATGAGGGCCCGCCACATAGCGGGAAACTGGCATGTCGTCTTGCTCGCTAGATGAAACTGAGTGGCGCTCGCCACCAGGAAGCAGTTGTGCACAATATTCATTAATAAACCTCAAGTGTGATTAATAATGATTCATTTCCCCACCATGTGAATTTGGGAGGGAAGACTAATATCAAACTGTGGGTGGCCGCCGTGCAAACTGAAACGTGTTGACCCACCACACATTCGCAGAGCAGAATAAAGGGCGCGTCGGCTTGCTCTCTTGATGAGACTTAGTGCTGCTCGCCACCAGGAAATGGTTGTGCACAGTACACATAATTTTAGGAGGGAATCACTCGAGACTCCTTCAGGGCCCATTTTTAGTCTCTGATTCTGCGAGTGATATGGCATCATCTTCATCGTCAGAATCGCTAAACGTAATGAGGTCCCGCACTCCAACAGAGGACCGGAGCTCATCACGCATATAATAAATAGGTAAAGCTGCTTCAAGAGAATATCAAAATATTTTTTCTTCAAAAGAAATGTTTTGAAAAAGGGTGTTTGCGCACCCACTTATATACTGGACAGCTTTGCGCCTAAAAGGTCTTAGAATTGCTGTTATTGCAGAAGGGTTTCAACTAGGTCATCGAGAAAGGATTTTCTCATATACGTCAGCATGACACAATATCAAGTGAACTGAATCGTAAGGTAACAAAGTGAAAGCAGTGCAAAGCCCAAAGTATCCAACTTATTTCCCAACGTGGAAGCAAGCGGCATCGGCTGTCAAGTGTGACAAAGTTCCACTGTCATTGATCACAATGTTAATAATAATAAGAATAAGGATAAGGATACCAGAATTGTATGATATGGGCTTATAAACTATCACACAAGTACAGGATGTGCAGCAGAATAAAATCCAAATGTAGGATAGTTTTCTAACATCAGCATTTATAGTAATAGAGTACCTGACCTGCATTCACTTGTTGCTGTGTGTTGCTATTGAAGAGAAGAAAATAAAATCAGCTTCTTACTTAACAAGAGCATCACAGTGCAGTCTTTTAATGTCGCCATGTGAACCTCTTTGTATTTATCTGCAAAACTTCCGATGTTGCCTTTATTTATTTCAAAAGGTGGCCAGCGCCTGATCTCTCATTCGCTCTGCCTGTGCAACAGTGTGTGATGAAACGATGGCAAAATGCGATAAATGGACAAACTATTTCCACAACAAACCAAGGTGTTAATGAACATAATGATTAATGATAACAATATGATGACATATATTACCAGCCTGCAATATAAAGCAACATAATGTAGTATTTTTGTGTCCCTAAAATAGCTTGAGGTGGCTTATACAGGAAGAGGTAAACATTCAAGGAGTATAATGGCAGCGCCCTAGTCACACTGAAAAATAAGTACAGGACATCTGATGCAAATCTCATCATCAGCACAATGCTTAAGCACTGAGCGCGTGCAGCCCAGTTTTTCTAACCGTGCGTCTTTGAACGCGCATGTGCCTGGAACTATTTGCACAAATTAGTGGATACACAATGTGGCAACACTCACTGTTGAGCCTTTGCTATCATGAAGAAGCTAGAGGAAGATGTAATCTCCAGTAAATAAAAATAAATGAAGGTAAAAACTACAACAGCAGATGTGCAGGCCAAGAGCACGTGTGTGAGCAGGTCAGGAAATACCTGCATTTGTATAACTTAAGTCTGAAGGAATATAAAGACGTCTTTATGAGTCTAAACTCCAGAAGATAAATAGACCAGTGTCTTATATCAGTCATCCTATGCATGCGTCAACCGCCTGTGTATTTGCGCACTGTAAAATGGAGTATACTTTGACTTGCTTTCGACTGAATGCAGACGTTGAATGTCCACGTCAAAATCATATTATTATTGGGCTTTAGTTTATAGAGGTCTAAGGGACCTTCGCTTTGAAACTCACACATGCTTTGTACGTGTCCATTAAATAAAAAAGTTTCTAACGTGCAATTACAATCAAGATGCATACAAGTTTAATGTCCATGAGGTAAGCAAGGGCTGACTTGACACTGCATTTGGCCCAGCCTTTGCCCTTCCTGATGCAGTTGGGGGCAACACTTGAGTGAGCATTTAAAGAGCTCAGGAGAATGACTCTGTAGCATGAATATAAATAAATAAATACTTTTTTTTTAAAGCCATACACACATACACAACAATTGGCATTTTTGTTTTCATTATATTTTATATCCAAACCTGCCTTCTGATTACTACTAAATCCAATGTTAAATGTATTAGCAACTTAATACATCAAATGAAGCTACAACAAATTCAGTTTTTTGCTGTTGTTCATATGCAGTATTTTCTATTTTTTTCCCCAATTAATTTAAAATAAAACTGATCATTTTGTATTTGAAGTATTCTACATCATATTCTTCACATTAACATTAATATTTTACAGTAAATTAATTTGCATTCGCATTGCCATAACTTGCAGATGTCTGGATGCTATTGCACCAGCAAGCGGTTCTGTCAGTACGTTCAGATGGACACCAGAAAAGCGGGTTATTGTGAGAATGTGGCTTACTGTGAGAAAGCTGAGTTCCTGTTAAATGTACTGGATAAACGGTGTACACTTTACTCTCGTATATGTGCAGCTCATAAGAAAGCAGCGTCCCCGTAGCAATGTAATCCCCATGAAATTTCTGTAAATAACAAACATGGCATCCAAGAAAGACTTTGCTAGCTGAGGTAAGGGACATCCCATCATTTAAACTGGTGTGTATAAATGAGTATTAGTTTTTAAAGAGCTTAAATATTCGAATACCAAATTATTGATGAATGCCCATCACAACTTACAAGCTATCAGAGCTGCCAAACGCCAGCATAGGGACAAGATTGAAGGACAGTTCAACAGCGAATCTAGAAGCATGTGGCAGGGAATTAATATCATCACAGACTTCAAAGGGAATCAACAACACCGCCCTCACTGAGAGAGCTCTCATGGCCAAAGCTACAAAGCATAGTTCACACTCTGTCTCTGTAGCAGACTTAACCTGATCCTTCCGACGGGTGAATAGGCGGGATTCTGGGCCGTGTCATCAGAGCGGGAGTGAACCAACTGGCTGGTACTTTTACAGACATTTTCAACCATTCCCTATCCTTGTCTGAGGTTCCCACATGCTTTAAAACGTCCACCATTGTGCCTGTACCAAAGCAACACAAAATCACTTGCTTAAATGACTGGTGTCCTGTTGCTCTGACCCCCATCATCAGCAAATGCTTTGAGAGGTTAATCAGAGATCACATCTGCTCTGTGCTGCCTGCCTCACTGGACTCATTGCAGTTTGCTTACCACAACAACCACTCCACTGATGATGCCATTGCATCTACACTACACACTGCTCTCTCCCACCTGGAAAAAAGGAACACATATGTGAGAATGCTGTTTGTAGACTACAGCTCAGCATTCAACACCATAGTGCCCTCCAAGCTTGATGTGAAACTCCGGGCTCTGGGCTTAAACAGCTCGCTGTGCAGCTGGATCCTGGACTTCCTTTCAGGCAGACATCAGGTGGTTAGAATGGGCAGCAACACCTCATCATCACTGACCCTCAACACTGGAGCCCCACAGGGCTGTGTTCTCAGCCCACTCCTGTATTCCCTGTACACACATGACTGTGTGGCAACACAATGCCATCATTAAGTTCTCTGATGATATGATAGTGGTAGGTCTGATCACTGACAATGATGAAACTACAGAGAGGAGGTGCACACTATGACACCCTGGTGTCAGGAGCATAACCTCTCCCTCAACGTCAGTAAGGCCAAGGAGCTTGTGTTGGACTCCAGCAGAAAAGACAGAGAATTCAGCCCCATCACCACTAATGGAGCACCAGTGGAGAGAGTCAGCAGCTTCAAGTTCCTCAACGTCCACAATTAGGGCAGTATGAATATGGCTCACCAGCACCTTTTCTTCCTGAGATGGCTGGGGAAGTTTGGAATGAACCACCTCATCCTTGCACGGTTACAGTGGATTTTTATTGTATACAGTCTACTTATTTTGTGTATACTGTATATTGAATATTATTAGGTGTATATCGTATATTGTGTTGTGTAACAAGATGTGTAAGATGTGTTATGTGTAAATACTTGTCATACTGCTATGATGTTTGGAACAGCACCCAAGACTTTCACCAACCGTTGCACTTGTGTATATTCTTGATTGACAATAAAGGGAATTTTTTTATTTATAGAATTTTCCTTTTTTGAGCTTCTCTGAGATGGTACTGGAGTGCCTTTTGTGTTTTTGATTTAATAAAGACTCTGACTGTTTATCCTCTCCATTTGGGTCCTGTTTCCCCAGCACTGTGAAAGAATGATCTGACTATACATGGACCCAGCGGAGGGATCATATCTACGCTCCGCCCTCTTGCAGCGAGAGGCCCAGCTGTGGCAGCACCACATCCATATCTCCACTCATTCTGGGGAGTGTGGCATCGCAGCTGGCGGAGCTCACCGTGGCGGTTCAGCGGCTCTGCCCATGGTATTTTCCCTGGCTCGTCTCAGGACACACCCACTAAAGTTTCAGAGGCTCCCTTTGCCCCTTGGGGCAATTTCCATGACACTCCCTATGGCCAAGACCAATGAGCCAATGCTTGAAACCTGGTCCATCCCAGAGCCCACACTTGAAGCCCATTCCATCCCAGAGCCAGCACCTGAAGCCTCAGCTGTGCCACGTTCCAGCACTCAGAGCCATGAAGGCTGTTTCACTGCTGCCACTGCCAGCACCCAGAGCCACGAAGGCTGTTCCCCTGCTGCTGCTACCAGCACCCAGAGCCACGAAGGCTGTTCCCCTGCTGCCTCTGCCAGCACCCAAATCCATGGTGGCTGTTCCCCTGCTGCCGTTGTCAGCACCCAGAGCCACGAATGCTGTTCTCCTGATGCCACGGCCAGCACCCAGATCCACGAAGGCTGTTCCCCTGCAGCCGCTTCTCGCACACTTAGCTCCTAAGTCTGCTACAACTCCACTCCTGCTCCCTCCTGATTCCTGTCATGCGGCTGCCACCCTGAAGTGCCTGTGTTTCGTGAGAATCACTCGCCTGGGCTTGAAACTCACACACCCATCTCAAGGACTCTCGTAACCTTGCCCGCTTAGCGGTTTTCCTTGCTGCTAAGTGCTGGTCACCTTTTGTGTTTTTTTATTTAATAAAGACTCACTTCTGACTGTTTATCCTCTCCATTGGGGTCCTGTTTCCCCAGCACTGTGAAAGAATGATCTGACTATACATGGACCCATTGGAGGGATCATCTCTACGCTCCGCCCTCTTGCAGCGAGAGGCCCAGCTGTGGCAGCACCGCATCCATATCTCAACTATGAGCCTCATTCTGGGGAGGGTGGCATCGCAGCTGGCGGAGCTCACTGTGGCGGTTCAGCGGCTAAAGCCCATTCTGGTGAAGCCCATTCCATCCCAGAGCCAGCACCTGAAGCCTCAGCTGTGCCAGCGTTCCAGCACCCAGAGCCACGAAGGCTGTTCCCCTGCTGCCTCTGCCAGCACCCAAATCCATGGTGGCTGTTCCCCTGCTGCCGTTGTCATTGACTCTCATTCCTTGCCCGCTTAGCGGTTTTCCTTGCTGCTAAGTGCTGGTCACCTTTTTTGTTTTTTATTTAATAAAGACTCACTGGCTCTTTTTCCTCTGCGTTTGGGTCCTGTTTCCCCAGCAACGTGACTGACATGTCTCATTCTATAAAACTACCATCAATCATTTAAACAGACATTTAAATTCTTCAATAGACACATTCTATCAACTACTTAGACTCACTTCATGTTTGTTCTGTGGTGCAGCCTACACCAATTTTTTGTTTAAAATAAAATGATGTTAAAATAGGAATCAAGTGTACTTGTATTCACCATAAAATTGTAATGTATTATCACATGTAGGTACTCCATGAACACACATTCTGTTAATGACTTGGACCAGCTGTGTTTAAATCCATTTGTCCATTCTTTTTTTTTAAGGGTTTTTTTTATTTGGAATGCCCAATTCCCAATTCGCTCTAAGTCCTCGTGTTGGCATAGTGACTTGCCTCAATCCAGGTGGCGGAGGATGAATCTCAGTTGCCTCCATGTCTGAGACCGTCAATCCACGCGTCTTATCACGTGGCTTGTTGAGCGTGTTATTGTGGAGACATAGCACATGCGGAGGCTTCATGCTATTCTCTGCAGCATCCACACACAACTCACCACGTGCCCCACCGAGAGCAAACCACATTATAGTGACCATGAGGAGGTTACCCCATGTGACTCTAGGCAATAGAGTGACTCAACAGTTCTGGCTGGAGTCACTCAGCACGCCATGGATACAAACTCAAGGCTCTAGGGGTGATAGTCAGTGTCTTTACTTGCTGAGCTACCCAGGCTCCCTGTTTGTCCATTCTTAAAAATAAAAGTATTACATTGTTTAAACAATGTAAAATTATGAAAGTTACAATAACAACATTTTCCGTATAAAATTACAATTGCAGAATTGGGGAAATGTTCTTTAAAAATATACTTAAGTTATTGATGTTTCTGGCAGTTTGGCGATCTTTCATGCGCACACATAGGCAAAGCACACAGAGAGATTGAAAAACAAAAGTACGCTGACTACGCTGTCATCCAGAATAATCACATAATCACATGTAAACACGTGAAACGGATGCACATTATTAAATAGAATGTAGAATAGTCCTAACTGTAGAGAGCACATCAATATGACGATAGAGCCAAATCTTGGCGATTTTTAGCCAATTTTGAAATACTGGCAGGCACTTTTTTTCAAGTCTGGAAAAGAGCCATTTCGACCAGTTTCCCCTCTTGCTGAGCTGCTGCCTAAAGACAGCTGCCTAGTTTTCTTGCCCTGACATGTAAAAGAGGAATGCTCAGGTTTCCTTCAAAAAGGCAGTATTTTGCATCTTTTTTGAAAGAAACCATTCTAGGAAATGTATTCCAGTTGACAGATCAGCTCACTCAAAATAATGTTGGAGACCCCTGGGTCAGAGGGTAATACAGAGCGCTTGCTAGAGTAATTTTTCGGAATATAGCAAGCTAACGTTAGCTAGCAAATCAAGAAAAAACAAACCTAAGCATGTTAACTTAGGTAACTTAATCACATTTATTATGAACGCAATGCACCTCAGACCTCTGCAAATGCTAACAAACTTAGCAAAAATACTTTTTGACAGTCTCTAATATCACATACAGACAGTAAATGTTTAACATTACATACCTGGCTTGCTTGGAAACGTAATTTTTTCTTTGTCGTTTCTGACACAAATAACAGACAATGTGTTAAAATAGTGATAGCACTTTTTTTTATTATTTAACACATTATTTAGGTGTAGGTATAGCCCTTATTTGGATGGCCCACCTGCGGCAGTGCCCCAGAGCACGATTCATTGTAGTTTTTTCTTAGTAGCTTATAGTGTCACTTGTCAGGATGCTGTCACCTCTGTTTAGTCTTCACCTTCGTGGCAGGACCCTGACATCACTAAATTACATTCTCTAAAGAATAGCTGGAATATAGTTTAGCTATGTTAAATTATGAGTAGTTTGTGACTTGGAAAACTAAAAATTTTAAATTGTAGTTTTCAGAACTTCAACACAGGACCATTGCAATGAACAGGCAAAAGATCAAGATTAAAAGAGGTGGAAAAACTTCAAAGAAATGGTGACCATTTACAGAAACTTAAAATAAATAAATAAATAAAATGTGCATTTATATGAATTTACTTGACCTATTTGTCAACTATCCTGATGTTAAATACTCACCACTGTAGCAGATAGATGTGAATTTAGCTGCACATTCAATATCGTTCCAGGATCCAGAAATGGTAGTTGCCGTACAGAACTGTTGGCCACCATAATTGTTTGGCTGTCCGGGACCCCACGATCTATATGTGGAGTTGCTCTGATCTGACCAGATCCAGGGAGCAGAACCAGATGTCCGATACAGTCCAATCCATATATTTCCTCCTGTATCTTTGGGTACAGTTTTTAACACATCAGCAACATCCGTCAGTTCATTAATGGTGACCAGATCAGTGTAATGTTGTCTGCAGTATGTTTGTGCATCCGACCAGCTCATTGGCACAGGCACAAAGTAAAACAAATGTGGCAGAGATCTGACACTGGGACTCAGAACTGTCGAGAGAAGAAGAGATTAAAACATGAAAATGATTTCGTAATTTCCTCAGCCTCATGACCTTCCAAAGTCATATGTCTTACTCTCTTGTGTGGAACATAAAATGTGAATTTTTTAATTAATATTCTACAGAATGGAGACTGGGAGTTTAAGTGAGACAACTCGTTTTTAGTAACAAAATTCAGAATTCACAACCATCAGAACGGGGAAACATGTGATCTCAGTGATATATTTAAAAGTGCACTCTAAAACAGTTTTGGTTGAAGTTTGTTCTAAAGTATAGCTTTCTGCAATATAAAACCTTGAAAGCTAAAGTATGTGTACTTGGACACTAAATCTAGTTTCCCTATCTATCACTCACTCGACATGTGTCGATGTTGTGACACTAGGGTTCGCTCTTGAGAGCCCGAGACACCTCTGATCTTTGATAAAAGGCCATTGGGAATTGGCGAGTGGTATTTGCATGCCACTCCCCCGCACATACGGGTATAAAGGAGGCGGCGTTCATACCGCTCATTCAGATTTTCTCTTTGGAGCCGAGCGGTCGCTATTTCATTGAGAAATTCCCACAGCTTCCATTCACCTCTGCTGGATTCTTACGGCGCATTACAGCGGCTTTCTCCCCTCTCTGAACGGGTGTACTGCAGAGATCGCCCCTGGGCACTTCTGCAAATGATTTAGAGTGTATTCTAAAAAAGTGAGTGACAGATAGGGAACGTCCTGGTTACTTCCGTAACCTCTGTTCCCTGATGGAGGGAAGGAGACAATGTGTCCCTCCTGCCACAATGCTGAACTACCTGCTGAAATAGCCGGGACCTTATTCTCGGCTCCTCGGCACAAAATATGAATGATCACCTAGCATCTGAAATTACACATCAGAATCATGCATCCTTTACACAGCTTCTGTTCCACCCTCTCTCTCTTTCATTGATGGCCTCTTCAGCCAATAAAATCATCTTATGCCCCCCTAGTTTTGTCATCACCGTCTCCCTTCCAGCTGGCCACCTTGGCCCCAACTTGCTTGCCTTTTTTGGTGACATTGGCATTATTAGCACCAGTCTGTCTCTGTATTTGCATTGTGTCTTGTAAAATGCAGTATAATGTAGAAAGCAACATGCTCTAGGAACATACTTTGCATCACCCAATTAAATTCCTGTAAATTTCATGTAAAACACAGTAAACTTGGTGCTTGCAACATCAATGCTGCATGTTCACAAAAACAGTCGAACTGATCAAACATATAAGTTGATGCTCTGGAAGTTGCTCTGCATAAAATCTGCAGAATAGATGAATGTAAATGCATCTAAACATTGCATGCAATTTCATCGCTATCACATTGTACCAATGTGAAAATATAAATGTGAATGCATGAATACAGTCAATGGTTAAAAATGTCACGCATGAATATAAGACACAGTTTTTAACATTTAGGGGGCAAAAACATTTCCAAGAACAATGAAACTGACCTGATAACAGCAGAAAGAGGAAATCACCCCTCATGACGAGACCAACACGAACACGCGAAAGCTGTTGAACTGCTCTTCATGGAAAGGTTGTTTGGAAAGTCTGTTTCATGAGAATGTGATACTCTTTTTGATAAGTGATAGTGACACATCTTTTGTGTGTTTTTAGTGACACATTTGCATGTTTTACATTGAAAATAACATTGAAAGTGTGTAAGCTGGGATTTACATATCCACTTGCATTTCAGGTTGCTTCTCACCAAACCTAAGTATACTGTAGATATTATACACAACAGCGCTGTCTTTGATTTTGACAGGAATGAAAAGGAGGCTGTGAGGGATGCACGGTCTGTTCAATGGGCTGTACTGTTGTTGAAAGTGCATATAAGCTGCTTTCTGGTGTCCATGTAAATGCAGTCACTGAGCCCGTTTCCATGCACACCAATGTGCTGACTACTCCCACAAATCAGCATATTTAAATAGACAGATAAACAAGAATATCACATTTACATGATTTGATGTAAGATTTGAAATAATCTCCATATTCTCTGCTTTTGACGATCGGTTTATTCTTACGGCGTTATGACCTTACACAGATCACACTGTTTAATGCTTTTACATGACCAAACACTTTATCGGCTTATTAAACTATCGATGTACTGTAAGAACGTGCATATAAACGCACTCTATGTCACTATCGGTTGATATTGTGCTGATAAAGTTTAGAGGAATTGATTGATAGCGATGCAGACAATTAGATCACATTGACATTTATTTATTGGTTTATTTTATATGCTCAGATTCACAAATCTATTACAATCTGATTGAGAAAAGGCTTTCAAAACTCAAGTTATTTTATTTGTATAGCACTTTTCACCGAACAGGCTGACGTCTGTCTTATCAAATGACAAAGAAACCAGTAAAAATATTTTTATATTTTAAGTCTGCTCTGTTGGATCATTCATCTGATTCTTCTTTTGGAAGATTTCCATTTGATTGTTTTTTCCATGTCAGTTTTGCATATTCTGGCAACACCCATTCCTTCAGGATCTGCTCTATCAGACATTTATTACTCAACACTCTTTGTATTTCCCCTATTAATACATATTTACCATCCTGTACAGCCACTTTAGCCATTTATAAACACACATTTATAAACTCACAATCTCTGTCGTTCTTTCTCTAGAAACTCATCAGTCAATCGTTGTTTTGAGGAATGAAGGCGATATAATGCTTGAAATTGCCAAAAAACTGAAGATTTCATACAAATGTGTCACTATAATCTTCAAAGACAAAGGACAACTGGCTCTAACAAGGACAGAAAGAGATGTGGAAGACCAGATGTACAACTAAATAAGAGGATAAGTACATCAGAGTCTCTAGTTTGAGAAATAGACGCCTCACATGTCCTCCGCTGACAGCTTCATTGAATTCTACCCGCTCAACACCAGTTTCATGTACAACAGTAAAGAGAAGACTCAGGAGGCCTTATGGGAAGAATTGCAAAGAAAAAGACACTTTTGAAACAGAAAAACAAAAAGAAAAGGTTTGAGTGGGCAAAGAAACAGACATTGGACAACAGATAATTGGAAAAGAGTTTTACGGATCTTAACCCCATTGAACTTTTGTGGGATCAGTTAGACTGTAAGATGTGTGAGAAGTGCCTGACAAGACAGTCACATCTATGGCAAGTGCTACAGGAAGTGTGGGGTGAAAGGTCAAGTGCTACAGGAAGTGTGGGGTGAAAGGTCAAGTGTTACAGGAAGTGTGGGGTGAAAGGTCAATTACTACAGGAAGTGTGGGGTGAAAGGTCAAGTACTACAGAAATGTGGGGTGAAAGGTCTATTGCTACAGGAAGTGTGGGGTGAAAGGTCAAGTACTACAGGAAGTGTGGGGTGAAAGGTCAAGTACTACAGAAATGTGGGGTGAAAGGTCAAGTACTACAGAAATGTGGGGTGAAAGGTCTATTGCTACAGAAAGTGTGGGGTGAAAGGTCACCTGAATATCTGGACATACTGACCGCTAGAATAACAAGGATCTGCAAAGCTGTCATTGCTGCACGTGGAGGATTTTATGATGAAAACTCTGAATATTTTTTTCAGTTTGTAATAGTCATTTATCATGTTATTAATGTCCTAAATATACATTGTGATCAGCTGAATGCCACTTTGGTGAATAAAAGTACCAATTTCTTTCCATAAGAGCAAAATTTGTACATTATTCAAAACTTTTGGCCACCAGTGTGTATGTGTGTGTGTATATATATATATATATATATACGGATGTACAAACGTACAGTAATATGATGTATGACATATTACTGTAGCACACAATGGTTCAAAAGTATATAGATATTTATATATATATATATATATATATATATATATATATATATATATATACACTCACCTAAAGGATTATTATGATGGAGATTTGTGGGATGCACATCCAGGGAACGAAGCTCCCGTTCCACCACATCCCAAAGATGCTCTATTGGGGTGAGATCTGGTGACTGTGGAGGCCATTTTAGTACAGTGAACTCATTGTCATGTTCAAGAAACCAATATGAAATGATTCGAGCTTTGTGACATGGTGCATTATCCTGCTGGAAGTAGCCATCAGAGGATGGGTACATGGTGGCCATAAAGGGATGGACATGGTCAGAAACAATGCTCAGGTAGGCCGTGGCATTTAAACGATGCCCAATTGGCACTAAGGGGCCTAAAGTGTGCCAAGAAAACATCCCCACACCATTACACCACCACCAGCTTGCACAGTGGTAACAAGGCATGATGGATCCATGTTCTCATTCTGTTTACGCCAAATTCTGACTCTACCATCTGAATGTCTCAACAGAAATCGAGACTCATCAGACCAGGCAACATTTTTCCAGTCTTCAGCTGTCCAATTTTGGTGAGCTCTTGCAAATTGTAGCCTCTTTTTCCTATTTGTAGTGGAGATGAGTGGTACCCGGTGGGGTCTTCTGCTGTTGTAGCCCATCCGCCTCAAGGTTGTGCGTGTTGTGGCTTCACAAATGCTTTGCTGCATACCTCGGTTGTAACGAGTGGTTATTTCAGGCAAAGTTGCTCTTCTATCAGCTTGAATCAGTCGGCCCATTCTCCTCTGACCTCTAGCATCAACAAGGCATTTTCAGCCCACAGGACTGCCACATACTGGATGTTTTTCCCTTTTCACACCATTCTTTGTAAACCCTAGAAGTGGTTGTGCGTGAAAATCCCAGTAACTGAGCAGATTGTGAAATACTCAGACCGGCCCGTCTGGCACCAACAACCATGCCACGCTCAAAATTGCTTAAATCACCTTTCTTTCCCATTCTGACATTCAGTTTGGAGTTCAGGAGATTGTCTTGACCAGGACCACACCCCTAAATGCATTGAAGCAACTGCCATGTGATTGGTTGATTAGATAATTGCATTAATGAGAAATTGAACAGGTGTTCCTAATAATCCTTTAGGTGAGTGTATATATATATATATATGATCACTCTTGGATGCTTCACTGTGTGTATCACACCACCACATTAACCTTTGAAAACATGAGGCTCGCGACACTTGATACATCAAAGTTGTCCTCAGTGGACATGGCAAATTATACTTTTTAAACAATATATAATTTGACCTGAAGTAAGAAAGCTCGTCAGGCGAAGAAAAGTGTGTGATGGAAACCGGATTTAAAAGCACAAACTTCAAGAATTGTAACCGTCGCATCTAATGATTTAGACAACTTGGAGAAAAGCCGACATTAACCTAACACTGTGCGGCAAACACTGTGAGCTGTGAATTGTACCAAAACTTGGTTAGATTATAAAACAGCTCACCATAGATCTTAAAACCTTTGAAAGTCATAACAAAGCTCGAGATTTTTATGTGTCCATTTGGACGAATAAGGGAGAAATGTACGGCATTATCAGTTATCTCAGTCTGTTGGGTGCATTGAATCGACACATCAATGAGCCTCCTCTTAGCTGTGGATTTAATATAATGCAAGACTCCGAATTCACGCCAACCAACAACATTTTTAAACGCACTAGGCTGTTGTCAATGGCTGCCAGCATGTTTGTTCCTTTTCTAATGCTTTCAAAAAAAAATCTTATTGAATGAAAAATATAAACGAAAATGGTAATACTTATCAGACCATATTTTTTATGAGTTAAACTGTTCCATTTTTGTTTATGGAAGGATGGAAAAAATATAACCTATATGTAAAATAAAATAAATACCTGACCATATTGCATATAAATTGTCAGTTGTTAAGTTCTTGTTCATCGATGGATAAAGAATATATAAATAATGTTTTAATTGACTGTGGCTCAGGTGGTAGAGCGGGTCGGTCACTAATCACAGGGTTGGTGGTTAAATTCCCGGCCCCCGCGACTCCACATGCCGAAGTGTCCTTGGCCAAGACACTGAAGCCCAAGTTGCTCCCAATGGCAGGCTTGCGCCTTGCATGGCATCTCTGCTGTGAGTATTTGGGTGAATGGGTGAATGAGTCACAGTGTAAAGCACTTTGAAAACCGCTATGTAAGTCCATTTACAAAAGCAGTTTTCGCGTGATCATGACTTAAGCCTTAGAGCCTTCACTTGGTATTACACATTTATAAACACTTTAGTTAAAAAAGACAAAAAACACATAATAGCATTGATAATACATTTTATTGCAAGTTGTGCAATGTGGAAATTTACTGACACCACCAGATGGCAGTAAATTGAACCTTGTATAGAATCTTTGAGTACAAACCCAATTTTCACATGTTTGTAATGAAGCCCTTTTGTCAGAAAACTTATTTTTCCATGATCATTACTCCATGGATACCGGATTATGACTGAGAGATGCAGGTCAGCAGACTTGCGAGTTAATAGATAAAGCTAAAATCTCCTTAACCTAGACAAGCCTACTGTTGCGATAAACAGAAATGAAGGTGCTGTGCCTGTGATATTATGAGCTGCTCCAGGTGCCAAAAGATGTTTTCTCATGGGAACTTTGTCAAAATCACGAGAAAGCAACACAGAAAAAAGTTAAAAAAAAGTCTGGTGCACTGCGAAGATGCCATCATACTGCGTGCGGCGATTGCGGCCCTTTTACTCAAAGACGCAATAGAGCCTGTCCCTCCAGCTGAGATAAAGAAGGGTTTCTACAACCTTTCTACCAGGCCTTACACAATCAAAATGCTCACACAAAGGTTTGCAGCGGTAGACCTGAAGGACGTGTACTTCCAGGTCTCTACATTGCCTCAACACCGACCCTTCCTCCGACCAGGTGTATAAGCTCTGAGAGATCCGCCGTTATCAGAAGTCCACTGAGCTGCTGATTCACAAACTGCCTTTCCAGCGTCTGCCCTCAACACACACGCAAAACTCTAAACCCACCCGAGTTGCACCAAAATTAACCAAATGGCCATGTAGGCCATAAATCAAGTAGATATTAGACGGACCGCTGAGGAGGGATCTGCTCTCTCATGCACAGGCAGTCAAAATCCCCACTATAAATCAAATGACTTCTTGGAATACAAATTCTGACCTCGGCTAACATGGCAAAACAAATTTTACTAAAATTGTTAAGAAAGACCTAACTACGAGCTTTGGTTCCCTTGCATATATCGGTGGTAAAGATGAATATTCTTTGGATATTAGTTAGACAAGTAGAATGAGCAGACAGGTGATGACAAAGGTAGAGGGAAAGCGGTAAGGGCACTTACACCTGAGCTAGATTATGTCTAACACCTGTCTCTAATTCCAGTGAGAGAGCGTTGGGGAGAGTGGCATATAAATGGCCACATCACCAGCAGAGAGGAAGAGAGAGTCTGGCACAAGGAAGCCTATGATGCTTGTGAAGCTAATGAGTTTCTGTTGTGAAGCTAAATGAGCTTGACTATATACGTGCCTCTGAGTCTGTGAAAGTTTAAGCATTGAAGTGGCCTTACCTACTGAGTCTGGAAAACCCCCTTCCCTGTGTCCTCCATGGCTATGTTCTCGCACTGAGAACATAACCATTCATAAAACGTTTCCTGCGTGTGATCGCAGCCCAGGTACGCAAGGCAGCTTTTATGACCGTCAGAGGTGGGGAGAAATCAACCGCATCCAGAAAATACACAGGGGCGGAAAAACGTCTTTAAAAAGACACGTCCAGAAAAGGACGTTCAACGCCGCTGTGTTTTGCTCTTTTAGAGGAAATTACTCTTTTAAATAAAATCACGCTTTTATAGAATAACTCTTTCGATTTGTCTGCGCTGTCGAAGCACCCAGGGGCAACAATGCACAGCCATGCCATAAGGAGAAAGCCGCTGTTATGCACTGTCAATCCAACAGCATGCAGATCGTCAGAGGAAAAAGCAGGAACAGGTGTGTGTGACTCGCAGCAGACTGCATGCACTACCATCGACTCCAAATATATTTTCTGAATTAACTCACCATATTTGCCCGCCTAAATACCCGTATGTCCAGGGGCGGGGTATGCAAATACTGTCTGCCAACTTCTCATTGGCCTTTTTTCTTTAGTCAGAGGCATATTTCGGCACTCAAGAGAGACCCCTAGTGTCGCTTCTCCGACATAACTTTGAGAGAGCGACAGAAGGGGAATCAACATTATCCCACAAATGCTGTTGATTGAGCTTCACTTGTAATGGGAAGAAAAAATAAGACTTCTGTTGTATCTTACACAGTTTTGCATCTCATGTAAATGAATTCTCGTTATAAGATGGTTTTAGATATTTTCTTAGATATAAAGTAAAAAAAATTGATTTGATTAGATTTTTTGGCAGAAAATGTATTACAGTTTGAGTCTGTCTCAGTATTTGCATTGTGTCTTATAAAATGCAGTATAATGTAGAAAGCAACATGCTCTAGGAACATACTTTGCAAGTAAATTCCTGTAAATTTCATGTAAAACACAGTAAACTTGGTGCTTGCAACATCAATGCTGCATGTTCACAAAAACAGTCGAACTGATCAAACATATAAGTTGATGCTCTGGAAGTTGCTCTGCATAAAAGCTGCAGAATAGATGAATGTAAATGCATCTAAACATTGCATGCAATTTCATTACTATCATGTTGTACCAATGTGAAAATATAAATGTGAATGCATGAATACAGTCAATGGTTAAAAATGTCACGCATGAATATAAGACACAGTTTTTAACATTTAGGGGGCAAAAACATTTCCAAGAACAATGAAACTGACCTGATAACAGCAGAAAGAGGAAATCACCCCTCATGACGAGACCAACACGAACACGTGAAAGCTGTTGAACTGCTCTTCACGGAAAGGTTGTTTGGAAAGTCTGTTTCATGAGAATGTGATACTCTTTTTGATAAGTGATAGTGACACATCTTTTGTGTGTTTTTAGTGACACATTTGCATGTTTTACATTGAAAATAACATTGAAAGTGTGTAAGCTGGGATTTACATATCCACTTGCATTTCAGGTTGCTTCTCACCAAACCTAAGTATACTGTAGATATTATACACAACAGCGCTGTCTTTGATTTTGACAGGAATGAAAAGGAGGCTGTGAGGGATGCACGGTCTGTTCAATGGGCTGTACTGTTGTTGAAAGTGCATATAAGCTGCTTTCTGGTGTCCATGTAAATGCAGTCACTGAGCCCGTTTCCATGCACACCAATGTGCTGACTACTCCCACAAATCAGCATATTTAAATAGACAGATAAACAAGAATATCACATTTACATGATTTGATGTAAGATTTGAAATAATCTCCATATTCTCTGCTTTTGACGATCGGTTTATTCTTACGGCGTTATGACCTTACACAGATCACACTGTTTAATGCTTTTACATGACCAAACACTTTATCGGCTTATTAAACTATCGATGTACTGTAAGAACGTGCATATAAACGCACTCTATGTCACTATCGGTTGATATTGTGCTGATAAAGTTTAGAGGAATTGATTGATAGCGATGCAGACAATTAGATCACATTGCCATTTATTTATTGGTTTATTTTATATGCTCAGATTCACAAATCTATTACAATCTGACTGAGAAAAGGCTTTCAAAACTCAAGTTATTTTATTTGTATAGCACTTTTCACCGAACAGGCTGACGTCTGTCTTATCAAATGACAAAGAAACCAGTAAAAATATTTTTATATTTTAAGTCTGCTCTGTTGGATCATTCATCTGATTCTTCTTTTGGAAGATTTCCATTTGATTGTTTTTTCCATGTCAGTTTTGCATATTCTGGCAACACCCATTCCTTCAGGATCTGCTCTATCAGACATTTATTACTCAACACTCTTTGTATTTCCCCTATTAATACATATTTACCATCCTGTACAGCCACTTTAGCCATTTATAAACACACATTTATAAACTCACAATCTCTGTCGTTCTTTCTCTAGAAACTCATCAGTCAATCGTTGTTTTGAGGAATGAAGGCGATATAATGCTTGAAATTGCCAAAAAACTGAAGATTTCATACAAATGTGTCACTATAATCTTCAAAGACAAAGGACAACTGGCTCTAACAAGGACAGAAAGAGATGTGGAAGACCAGATGTACAACTAAATAAGAGGATAAGTACATCAGAGTCTCTAGTTTGAGAAATAGACGCCTCACATGTCCTCCGCTGACAGCTTCATTGTATTCTACCCGCTCAACACCAGTTTCATGTACAACAGTAAAGAGAAGACTCAGGAGGCCTTATGGGAAGAATTGCAAAGAAAAAGACACTTTTGAAACAGAAAAACAAAAAGAAAAGGTTTGAGTGGGCAAAGAAACACAGGCATTGGACAACAGATAATTGGAAAAGAGTTTTACGGATCTTAACCCCATTGAACTTTTGTGGGATCAGTTAGACTGTAAGATGTGTGAGAAGTGCCTGACAAGACAGTCACATCTATGGCAAGTGCTACAGGAAGTGTGGGGTGAAAGGTCAAGTGCTACAGGAAGTGTGGGGTGAAAAGTCAAGTGTTACAGGAAGTGTGGGGTGAAAGGTCAATTACTACAGGAAGTGTGGGGTGAAAGGTCAAGTACTACAGAAATGTGGGGTGAAAGGTCTATTGCTACAGGAAGTGTGGGGTGAAAGGTCAAGTACTACAGGAAGTGTGGGGTGAAAGGTCAAGTACTACAGAAATGTGGGGTGAAAGGTCAAGTACTACAGAAATGTGGGGTGAAAGGTCAAGTACTACAGAAATGTGGGGTGAAAGGTCTATTGCTACAGAAAGTGTGGGGTGAAAGGTCAAGTACTACAGAAATGTGGGGTGAAAGGTCAAGTACTACAGAAATGTGGGGTGAAAGGTCTATTGCTACAGAAAGTGTGGGGTGAAAGGTCAAGTACTACAGAAATGTGGGGTGAAAGGTCTATTGCTACAGAAAGTGTGGGGTGAAAGGTCACCTGAATATCTGGACATACTGACCGCTAGAATAACAAGGATCTGCAAAGCTGTCATTGCTGCACGTGGAGGATTTTATGATGAAAACTCTGAATATTTTTTTCAGTTTGTAATAGTCATTTATCATGTTATTAATGTCCTAAATATACATTGTGATCAGCTGAATGCCACTTTGGTGAATAAAAGTACCAATTTCTTTCCATAAGAGCAAAATTTGTACATTATTCAAAACTTTTGGCCACCAGTGTGTATGTGTGTGTGTATATATATATATATATATATATACGGATGTACAAACGTACAGTAATATGATGTATGACATATTACTGTAGCACACAATGGTTCAAAAGTATATAGATATTTATATATATATATATATATATATATATACACTCACCTAAAGGATTATTATGATGGAGATTTGTGGGATGCACATCCAGGGAACGAAGCTCCCGTTCCACCACATCCCAAAGATACTCTATTGGGTTGAGATCTGGTGACTGTGGGGGCCATTTTAGTACAGTGAACTCATTGTCATGTTCAAGAAACCAATTTGAAATGATTCGAGCTTTGTGACATGGTGCATTATCCTGCTGGAAGTAGCCATCAGAGGATGGGTACATGGTGGCCATAAAGGGATGGACATGGTCAGAAACAATGCTCAGGTAGGCCGTGGCATTTAAACGATGCCCAATTGGCACTAAGGGGCCTAAAGTGTGCCAAGAAAACATCCCCCACACCATTACACCACCACCACCAGCTTGCACAGTGGTAACAAGGCATGATGGATCCATGTTCTCATTCTGTTTACGCCAAATTCTGACTCTACCATCTGAATGTCTCAACAGAAATCGAGACTCATCAGACCAGGCAACATTTTTCCAGTCTTCAACTGTCCAATTTTGGTGAGCTCTTGCAAATTGTAGCCTCTTTTTCCTATTTGTAGTGGAGATGAGTGGTACCGGTGGGGTCTTCTGCTGTTGTAGCCCATCCGCCTCAAGGTTGTGCGTGTTGTGGCTTCACAAATGCTTTACTGCATACCTCGGTTGTAACGAGTGGTTATTTCAGGCAAAGTTGCTCTTCTATCAGCTTGAATCAGTCGGCCCATTCTCCTCTGACCTCTAGCATCAACAAGGCATTTTCAGCCCACAGGACTGCCGCATACTGGATGTTTTTCCTTTTCACACCATTCTTTGTAAACCCTAGAAGTGGTTGTGCGTGAAAATCCCAGTAACTGAGCAGATTGTGAAATACTCAGACCGGCCCGTCTGGCACCAACAACCATGCCACGCTCAAAATTGCTTAAATCACCTTTCTTTCCCATTCTGACATTCAGTTTGGAGTTCAGGAGATTGTCTTGACCAGGACCACACCCCTAAATGCATTGAAGCAACTGCCATGTGATTGGTTGATTAGATAATTGCATTAATGAGAAATTGAACAGGTGTTCCTAATAATCCTTTAGGTGAGTGTATATATATATATATATGATCACTCTTGGATGCTTCACTGTGTGTATCACACCACCACATTAACCTTTGAAAACATGAGGCTCAGTGACACTTGATACATCAAAGTTGTCCTCAGTGGACATGGCAAATTATACTTTTTAAACAATATATAATTTGACCTGAAGTAAGAAAGCTCGTCAGGCGAAGAAAAGTGTGTGATGGAAACCGGTTTAAAAGCACAAACTTCAAGAATTGTAACCGTCGCATCTAATGATTTAGACAACTTGGAGAAAAGCCGACATTAACCTAACACTGTGCGGCAAACACTGTGAGCTGTGAATTGTACCAAAACTTGGTTAGATTATAAAACAGCTCACCATAGATCTTAAAACCTTTGAAAGTCATAACAAAGCTCGAGATTTTTATGTGTCCATTTGGACGAATAAGGGAGAAATGTACGGCATTATCAGTTATCTCAGTCTGTTGGGTGCATTGAATCGACACATCAATGAGCCTCCTCTTAGCTGTGGATTTAATATAATGCAAGACTCGAATTCACGCCAACCAACAACATTTTTAAACGCACTAGGCTGTTGTCAATGGCTGCCAGCATGTTTGTTCCTTTTCTAATGCTTTCAAAAAAAATCTTATTGAATGAAAAATATAAGCGAAAATGGTAATACTTATCAGACCATATTTTTTATGAGTTAAACTGTTCCATTTTTGTTTATGGAAGGATGGAAAAAATATAACCTATATGTAAAATAAAATAAATACCTGACCATATTAGCGTATAAATTGTCAGTTGTTAAGTTCTTGTTCATCGATGGATAAAGAATATATAAATAATGTTTTAATTGACTGTGGCTCAGGTGGTAGAGCGGGTCGGTCACTAATCACAGGGTTGGTGGTTAAATTCCCGCCCCGCGACTCCACATGCCGAAGTGTCCTTGGCCAAGACACTGAAGCCCAAGTTGCTCCCAATGGCAGGCTTAGCCTTGCATGGCATCTCTGCTGTGAGTATTTGGGTGAATGGGTGAATGAGTCACAGTGTAAAGCACTTTGAAAACCGCTATGTAAGTCCATTTACAAAAGCAGTTTTCAAGTGATCATGACTTAAGCCTTAGAGCCTTCACTTGGTATTACACATTTATAAACACTTTAGTTAAAAAGACAAAAAACACATAATAGCATTGATAATACATTTTATTGCAAGTTGTGCAATGTGGAAATTTACTGACACCACCAGATGGCAGTAAATTGAACCTTGTATAGAATCTTTGAGTACAAACCCAATTTTCACATGTTTGTAATGAAGCCCTTTTGTCAGAAAACTTATTTTTCCATGATCATTACTCCATGGATACCGGATTATGACTGAGAGATGCAGGTCAGCAGACTTGCGAGTTAATAGATAAAGCTAAAATCTCCTTAACCTAGACAAGCCTACTGTTGCGATAAACAGAAATGAAGGTGCTGTGCCTGTGATATTATGAGCTGCTCCAGGTGCCAAAAGATGTTTTCTCATGGGAACTTTGTCAAAATCACGAGAAAGCAACACAGAAAAAAGTTTAAAAAGTCTGCTTTACCTCGGTGCAGGGCAAAGATGCCAACATACTGCCTGCGGCGATTGCGGCCCTTTTACTCCAAGACACAATAGAGCCTGTCCCTCCAGCTGAGATAAAGAAGGGTTTCTACAACCTTTCTACCAGGCCTTACACAATCAAAATGCTCACACAAAGGTTTGCAGCAGTAGACCTGAAGGATGTGTACTTCCAGGCAGGGGCGGATCTACCAGGGTGGCATAGGGTGGCAAATGCCACCCTAAAAGAATACCTTGCCACCCCTGCTGCCACCCGAGTTGGCAGCAAAGAATTAAAAGTTATGGCCAATTTGACAATTTACGAGCGCGAATCTCCAATGTCCAACTGCACAGAATGCAGCACGAGATGGCGCCAGAGCGGCAAGAGACTGATCAGTTTGGAAAAATGTGTGTTCTGAGTAAACAATTAAAGCGATGTCCAGTACCTCGTTTGAGTGCCGTGACCTATTTATTTCCACAGTGTATTTATGATCACTTTAGTACAGCTCAGTCCATAGATCTTCATGTGTAAATTTTACTTTGTATAGTTTCTTCTTGTACAAATGCTGCGTGTGTTTGCTTCCCCTCTCACACATCTGCCTGTCATCACCTGTCTTACCTTAATGCTTTTCCGGTAATAATGCCCTTACTTAAATCATACTTCTATCTCCTATTAAGTGAGATCACATTGTATGGTCACTTATTCCTAATATGAACTATTTCACATGAAACCTCAAATGCAAGACATCGATTGCATGAGATTAAGTTTGTCTGTATGAGTTTGTAAATGGCAGCCTGTGCCCTTTTTTAGTGTGTACATACTATTTCTCATCAAACTGTGATAAACGTGATTTAATTAAGTATATATAAGTCTGCCATATGTTGCCACCCCTCAAAAATTCCTGCCCCCCTCTCGCCACCCCATAAATATTTGTCTAGATCTGCCCCTGCTTCCAGGTCTCTACATTGCCTCGACACCGACCCTTCCTCCGACCAGGTGTATAAGTACAAAGTCCTCCCCTTTGGCATGTCCCTGTCCCCTCGCATCTTCACGAAGGTCGCAGAGGCAGCCCTTGCCCCGCTAAAGGAAGTGGGCATTCGCATACTCAATTACCTCTACAACTGGCTCATCCTAGCCCACTCTCGAGAGTCACTATGCGCCCACACTATGGGACCAGTTGCTCAGCACCTCAGCCGTCTAGGGCTTCAGGTCAACTGGGAAAAGAGCAAGCTCACCCCGGTTCAGAGCATCTCTTTTCTCTGCATGGCGTTAGACTCAATTTCAATGACTGCGCGTCTCACCAGCAAAGATGGGGCAAGCATGTCTTGATCCGATCAGACAGCACTGCTACGATGGAGTACATAATTCGCCAAGGCGGCGTGGCTCTCGTTATATGTCACAGCTCACCCCCCATCTCCTCCTTTGGACTCAACACAGCAGCGGACACGCTGTCACGACAAGGTACGCTCAGTGGAGAGTGGAGGCCCCACCCCCCAGGCAGTCCAGCTGATTTGGGAGTGGTTCGGCAAAGCACAGATAGATCTGTTTGCACATATAGATGCTCAAATACGCATTTCCCCAGTGAGCCTACTAGTCTACAGATGCTGTGCAAGGTCAGGGAGGATGAGGAACAAGTCACTCTGGTGGCCCCCTATTGGCACACATGGACTTGGTTCTTGGATCTCACGTGAATTCCACTGAGCAAGGACCTTCTTTCTCAGGGGTGGGGCACCCTCTGGCATCCACGCCCAGACCCCTGAAACCTCCTGCTGTCGTAGACACGATCAACCAAGCCAGAGCTTGGTTGATCGTGTCCATGGTGGTCCATGGAGGATGTTGCAGCCCCTCCCCCCAGCAAGTTTTGTTTGGAGAGGAAAAAGCTTTTCTTCCTCTCCAAACAAATTCACTCGCCATGATAACCGCGGATGATTGGTGTCAATTGTTAGCTCGTTCGAGCCTTTACACATGATCGGTAGAGCACCTCCAGGTATCTCAGAGATAAATAAACCCACACTCCACACTATATGCTCCCATCTTATAAATGGCAGCTGCCCTCAACACAAACGCAAAACTCTAAACCCACCCGAGTTGCGCCAAAATGAACCAAATGGCCATGGTTTCCGTAAATCAAGTAGATATTAGACGGACCGCTGAGGAGGGATCTGCTCTCTCATGCGCAGGGCACGATTTGCATGTCCTGCTGGCACTCAAGACTGCAGCTTTCACACCAGTCCTTAAACAGCCTGGGTTTGATGTGTCTGACCTGTCAAATTACAGGCCTAGCAGAATTTGATCCAGCTATGTGGGGCATTCTGGGACCAGTATAGCTGAACAAGCTAAACTTTGCTCTTAAAGAAAAACTTGATAGGGACCTTAGTATCACTCTATTTTCTGTCATACAAATGTCTGATAAAGATCCTTTAGATTATTCCAAATTGCCCAATTTTTTTAATTAATGCAGATGTGAAAATATTTGCTTACATTTTGGAACATAGACTAGAGAAAGTGATTGAGAAGTCAATACACTCAGATCAAACAGGATTTATGAAAGGGTGCCTTGAGTAGGATAATATAAGAATGCTTTTACATTTTGGACCACACTTCATGTGCTCTGCTTTTTCTCGATGCCAAAAAAGTCTTTGAGTTGCAATATCTGTCGACAGTTTTAAGGCTAAAATGTATCAAGATGATTCCATTGTTATACTCCAATCCATCAACTCGGTTTGTATGGGAGGTTTTTATTCAGAGATAAGTATGATATCCCGTGGGACTAGACATGGTTGCCTGTTATGTCCACTGATTTTTTATCTCTCAGTGGAACCACTAGTACAGTATATTCAAAATAGTAGTTTGATCATCTCTATTAAAATAGGATGTACCTCTCACTCTGTATTATTATGTGCAGATTCCCCTGGAAATCCCCACTATAAATCAAATGACTTCTTGGAATACAAATTCTGACCTCGGCTAACATGGCAAAACAAATTTTACTAAAATTGTTAAGAAAGACCTAACTACGAGCTTTGGTTCCCTTGCATATATCGGTGGTAAAGATGAATATTCTTTGGATATTAGTTAGACAAGTAGAATGAGCAGACAGGTGATGACAAAGGTAGAGGGAAAGCGGTAAGGGCACTTACACCTGAGCTAGATTATGTCTAACACCTGTCTCTAATTCCAGTGAGAGAGCGTTGGGGAGAGTGGCATATAAATGGCCACGTCACCAGCAGAGAGGAAGAGAGAGTCTGGCACAAGGAAGCCTATGATGCTTGTGAAGCTAATGAGTTTCTGTTGTGAAGCTAAATGAGCTTGACTATATACGTGCCTCTGAGTCTGTGAAAGTTTAAGCATTGAAGTGGCCTTACCTACTGAGTCTGGAAAACCCCCTTCCCTGTGTCCTCCTTCCCTAGTTTTGTGGAGTCTTTCACAGTCCTTAACACCAAGCATTTATAAGCCTCCAATTTGGAGGAACAACAATTTGTTAACTGGCATCAAGCACTTTATTCAAAACTCCTGGCTAGGCAAAGGTATAAGGGTGTTAGCAGAAATTAATGGTAGGAATTCAATACATAATTTTGGCAACCTGGTCTCACGGTGTGTATCGCATCTCACACAATATTATTATTATTATTTTAGACACAGATCAGCACTTAAAACACATAATATTGCAAGGTGTCCTAACACTTAAAAGAGCATTCAGTAGTTGTCTGGATTTCAAATAGTATATTTTTTGGATAATAAATACATTTCTTAAATGTCTGTTAAAATCACTGGTCAGAAAGAATAGGATAGGATTATAATTCAGAAGCAGTGGTGGTGATTTTGATTCTTGTCAGTGACTCGTCTTTTGAATCAGTTCACCAAAAAGATCTGTTCACATTTGCTCATTGATTAGTTCATTGACCAATTCTGTAAATTATGTCATTGCACCTATAGATGGCAACAAATTACCATCTTTGAAGTAATTGCATTGAACCATGTTGAGTCATTCGCAACCAGACCAAGTCTAATCATCCTTAAATAATATGTCCGTCTACAATTCTACTAAGAGACATCAGCACTGCAGCGTGTTTAAGCATCATAAGCATTTACCACAAATTAAAACAAAGCATATCTCTCATATTCTGAACTGCTGAGCACAATGTTTTAGAAAGCTATGCAAGAAACACAACAATACTGGCCTAAATGAACATGAATATAAATAACAGCTGTATATCATTGTGATGTGAAGTCATCACTCACTTTTATTCATAATTCATCCAGCCCCTTTTCTTGTTGAATGAGATTCCAGAACTAAATGAATGACATGAGAGGCTCAAGGGGCAGAGTCGATGGGGCTGAGGACAAAAGTGGAGTTGTAGGGATGGAGGTCGCCTTTGGAGCAGAGGCAGGCCTGGACCGTGGAGCGGAGGCGGGCCTGGACTGTGGAGTAGAGGCGGGCCTGGACTGTGGAGTAGAGGCGGGCCTGGACCGTGGAGCGGAGGTGGGCCTGGACTGTGGAGTAGAGGCGGGCCTGGACTGTGGAGTAGAGGCGGGCCTGGACCGTGGAGCGGAGGGGGGCCTGGACCGTGGAGTAGAGGCGGGCCTGGACTGTGGAGCGGAGGCGGGCCTGGACCGTGGAGTAGAGGCGGGCCTGGACCCTTGCTTATGACATGGCATGGAGAAGTCTGTGGTTCGCCTGTGACATGGCATGTAGTGATGACGATGACGATGAAATGAAGAACCCAAGTAATAAATGTGAAAACTATAAACCTTAACTCTAAACATGAATACAACAAACTGCTTTCAAGAAATCATATTTTGCCACGTCATATAACCACCTCATTGTAAAAGTTTTTGTGGACATAAAACAATGATTGTAGACAAAGAGTCATTTATGGGGATAAGTCGTTTTTATTTTAAAGTGACCAGGATAAAACTTCACCGCTCATGCCACAATGACATATATTCACTATTTATTTTTCTTTCTTTTTTGATCATTTTCAAATAGGTTGCACCCTTATTTTGAATTTTGAATGAGTTTTAAGCAAAAAGTTATTTTGCCTAAGTGACTGATTGACAGACTCATGTTTAATGATCCGTGCTGTTTGTGTATGTTGTGACCTATAGGAGTTTTTGTAATCTTGCCTGATTATTACATTTAATTTTAACACCTTACACTTAAAAAAAAATCTAGTTCTACAATCTAGTTGTATCAAGGTGCTTTTCACAACTAAATGATCCAGTCAATGTAACATATTAAGTTGTGATTCTATCTACTTTAGTTGAATCAACAAATGTATTTGTCCGACTAGAGATGCACAGTCGGATAGGTCCTTTCCTTCCTGCAGGAGAGGTTGGAGGCCATGTCGAGGAACTCTGGCTCGGCTTGGCGGCCATGTCGAGGAACTCTGGCCCGGCTCGGCGGCCATGTCGAGGAACTCTAGCTCAGCGGCCATGTAGAGAAAGTCTGGCTCGGCTCGGCGGCCATGTCGAAGTAGTCTGGCTCGGCTCGGTGGCCATGTCGAGGAAGTCTGGCTCGGCTCGGCGGCCATGTCGAAGAAGTGTGGCTCGGCGGCCATGTCGAGGAAGTCTGTCTCGGCTCGGCAGCCATGTCGAGGAACTCTGGCCCGGCTCGGCGGCCATGTCGAGGAACTCTTGCTTGGCGGCCATGTAGAGAGAGTCTGGCTCGGCGGCCATGTCGAGGAAGTCTGGCTCGGCTCGGCGGCCATGTCGAAGATGTCTGGCTCGGCTCGGCGGCCATGTCGAGGAAGTCTGGCTCGGCTCGGTGGCCATGTCGAGGAAGTCTGGTTAGATGACGATGAAATGAAGAACCCAAGTAATAAATGTGAAAACTATAAACCTTAACTCTAAACATGAATACAACAAACTGCTTTCAAGAAATCATATTTTGCCACGTCATGTAACCACCTCATTGTAAATGTTTTGTGGACACAAAACAATGATTGTAGACAAAGAGTCATTTATGGGGATAAGTTGTTTTTATTTTAAAGTGGCCAGGATAAAACTTCACCGCTCATGCCACAATGACAAATATTCACTATTTATTTTTCTTTCTTTTTTGATCATTTTCAAATAGGTTGCACCCTTATTTTGAATTTTGAATGAGTTTTAAGCAAAAAGTTATTTTGCCTAAGTGACTGATTGACAGACTCATGTTTAATGATCCGTGCTGTTTGTGTATGTTGTGACCTATAGGAGTTTTTCTAATCTTGCCTGATTATTACATTTAATTTTAACACCTTACACTTAAAAAAAAATCTAGTTCTACAATCTAGTTGTATGCTTTTCACAACTAAATGATCCAGTCAATGTAACATATTAAGTTGTGATTCTATCTACTTTAGTTGAATCAACAAGTGTATTTGTCATCCTAACTCACTTAACAAACATAGATTTGTCAGCTCCCAGCATGCATTGCTGCATGAATAAATAATGAGGTTAGTGTTGTCAGCTAATAATGTTTTTGTTTTGTTTTGTTTTTGCAATTTTCAGACTTTATTTGTGCTGCTGTCATTTTATTTATTTATTTATTTATTGTCATTACTGTTTATTAATAGATGTGGTGATGTTAAGAGCCCATGTTTTACTTAATGGTGTTTGTTGAGTATAACCATTACTGAGTTCCTTATCTGTCACTCACTCTATATTATGTGTCGATGAAGTGACAATAGGGGTCACTCTTGGGAGCCCGAGACATCTCTGATCTTTGACAAAAAAGGCCAATGGGAATTGGCAAGTGGTATTTGCATACCACTCCCCCTCAAGTACTGGTATAAAGGAGCTGGCGTGCGAACCGCTCATTCAGATATTCTATTCGGAGCAAAGCAGTCGATGTTCACTGAGCTGAATTCCCACAACTTCCCTACTCGGTGATTCCCCCAGTGGATAAGGTGCTCACGGTGAACCTATGCCCATAGAGCGCCATCACCCTGCGTGGCCGCCCCAAGCTTGCGTCCAGAGCCTGTAGGTTCACGTTGACCCTGACGGCCAAGGCCTACAGTGCTGCTGGACAAGTGCTGAAAGAACTGCTCGAGGGTTGTTCCGCCCCGTATTGATGCAGGAGCTGCGCTCGGCAAATTACCTTACCCTCCAGGCGACGAAGGTTATTGTGCGGTCTCTCAGGCGGACGATGTCCACTTTATATGTCCAGAAGCACCACCTATGTCTCAACCTGGTCAAGATGCGAGAGGCCGAAAAGACAGGATACCTGAATGCCCCCATTTCCGAGGCTGACCTTTTCGGCGACACCGTCGGGGACTTTGCCCAGCTGTTTTCAGCGGTGAAGCAGCAAAAAGATCCCGTCAAGATCCTGCACCCTGTCTGCGAGTTGCCAAGGCGAACTCTTGCAGCGGCCCCAGCCCAGGCGTCGAACCCCAGAGGCTCCTGGGGCATATGGCATCCTCAGCGGTGGCCGCACTGCTCTGGTTTATGCATATGAGTCCGCTTCAGCACTGGCTCCGGACTCGAGTCCCGAGATGGGCATGGCGCCGTGGGACACGTCACGATCTGTCGTCGCCTCTTCAGCCCTTTACAGACCTCACGTCGTGGTTATGACCAACGCATCCAAGATGGGCTGGGGTGCTGTATACTATGGGCACGCAGCCACCGGTTCCTGGACGGGCCCATGGCTACGTTGGCAAATCAACTGCCTCAAGTGGTTGGCAATAATGCTCGCCTTCTGGCCCTTGATCCAGGGCAAGCGTGTGTTGGCTCAGACAGACAACACGACGACGGTGGCTTACATCAACAGACAAGGTGGGTTACGCTCCCGTCGTATGTCACAACTCGCCTGACGTCTCCTCCTCTGGAGTCAGCGACACCTTATGTCGATGTGAGCCACTCACGTCCCGGGCGACCTCAACACTACAGCAGTTTACCCACAAGGGAGAGTGGAGACTCCACCCTCAGGCGGTCCAGCTAATTTGGAGTTGATTCAGGCAAGCACAGGTAGACCTGAATGGGACGCAGAAGACCTAACTGGTCTACCAAAGGCCGTGGTAGACATGATCATGCTCCCTCAATGAGGCACCTGTATGCCTTGAAGTGGCGTCTGTTCTCTAAGTGGTGTTCTTCCCAACACGAAGACCCCCAGAGATGCGCAGTTGGATAGGTCCTTTTCTTCCTGCAGGAGAGGTTGGAGGGACAGCTGTCCCCCTCCATCTTGAAGGTGTATGTAGCCGCTATAGCAGCACACCATTACACAGTGGACGGTAAGTCATTAGGGAAGCACAACCTGATCATCAGGTTCCTGAGAGGTGCCAGGAGGAGGCAGACCCAGCCTTGACGTTGCTGTGTTCACAAGATGTGTTCCCTGAATTACTTCCTCCTAGCCCTGTGGCAGACGATTCTGCGGAGAAACTTGCTGCCGGCTTAGTACATGTGCTAACTAAGCCCTGTACTGGGGTAGGTGCTCCGCATTTGCCGGTTCCCGATAGGTAACCCCTTGCGACATATATCTTCTGCAAAATCGTTTTGCTGTTGGTAAACTTGGGCCCCCCTGCCCCAGTCACAATTTTTGTAGAAACTCCTCCCCTGTTGGGTAGGACCTACTTCTCCATATGACTCACTTCCGACGAAAAAGAGTTGGCAAGACTATGTGACATATTTCCACTCAAAATACCCCCACCCATCTCCTCTCTCTGAGAGGTGTGTGGTCTCCACGTTGTCTTCCCTTTGGGAGTGACACCCCCCCACCCCCTGACATGGATACTGGCAGTCCCAGTTGGTTAAAAAATGTTCACTCTTTTCGGGGAGAAAAATTAAATAAGAGGGAAAAGGCACGACTGGGCTAGCCTGCCCCTATTCTGTCCCCGAAGAGTTGTTTGATGCACATAACAGTGTCGGGGGAGGTTACGTGTCGGCCTGGTGCGCTGGCTACGAGGCACACAGTAGTCTGCCTGTCTCAACCCGCCAGCTCACGGAACACAGTCCAGCTAGTTGTGGAGTTTGTGTAGGGGACCCCTAGTGTCACTTCATCGACACAACATCGAGTGAGTGACAGATAGGGAACGTCCTGGTTACTTCCACAACCTCCGTTCCCTGATGGAGGGAACGAGACGTTGTGTCCCTCCTGCCACAATACTGGACTACTCGCTGAAATGGCCGGGACCTTCTCTCTCGGCTCCTCAGCACAAAACCTGATTGAGCGGTTCGCACGCCAGCTTCTTTATACCCATATGTGCAGGGAGTGACATGAAAATACCACTCGCCAATTCCCATTGGACTTTTTATCAACGATCAGAGATGTCTTGGGCTCCCAAGAGTGACTAAAAGTTTATCATCGATATTGAGGATTTAGTTTAGTTTTTTAGAGTAATTTTCTAAATTTAGCCTATGTTCTACATCTAGACCAGGGATGCTCATTACATCGATGGCGATAGGAAGACAACCACTGGTTGTTCTCAATAAAATATAAAATATTTACTTTTTATTTCCTCACTTCTGTAGCCGCACGTGTTTGATTGACAGGCTGCTAATGTTTGTGCGCTTTACACGTGTGTGTGTGTGCTCTGCGAGCGCTAATGCGGGTACGTGCCTAAACGATCAAGAACACTTCATAATGCAGGCAAACTCCATCTTGACGAGGTATTAATGTAAACACAGTCAGTTATGTCTAGAGTCAATGTAAACACAGTCAGTTATGTCTAGAGTCAATGTAAACAGTGGGACTAAAAGCAGATCTGTATCAAAATGTTGCACTTGAAGTGTTACTGTAACCAAATAGACCATTGTCTAATGTGTCATAAAAGGCTATTAATCAAACAACATTAACAAGAAAATGAGAAAACCACTCACTGCTTTTGGCTGAATATCGTTAATGGCTTTAAAAGTATTAATCTAATATAATAAAACTGTGACATTTTAATAATATAGTTCATTTTAAATAGTATCTGCCCCTGATAGAGAGAGTGTTCATTTGAATTACCAGGAAAGAAGAGATGATAAAATAATTTATAATTATGTTTAGAATTTATCAAGTTTTTCTAATTCCTGATAGAAAAGTATCAACTTATGTAGAGAATTACTTCAGGCAGAATATTTCCATCAGTCACAAATACACTTCAGAAAATTGTGCATCGTACATGAACACAAATATTTCTGGGCTTAAAAGATACAAGAATGACATACATTTGAAACATCTCAAAAGGAATAGAATGTGACCCCCCATGTACCACTTAAAGTCTTCCTTAAAGACTCTTTCCACCCCTGATTAATTCACAAACTCCCTTTTTGTGTGTTAATCAACATTGAACTTGTATTGAATCTGGAATATTTCTAAAAAGAAAGTGACTCCCTTCAGATCTCTGCTACACTCGTGAAAATAGACACTCCGCTAATATATTTAAGCTTGTAAAAACATTTTCCGTCTTCCATGGAATGACTCACTATTAAAGAATAATTTAAGGTCAATATGGCAGTAGAAGTTTCCTATTAATATAGTATTACTTTCTCCAACAGATAAAGTCTATCATATCTTTTACAAATCAGCCAGTAAAGTTTTATTCATTCATTTGTTTTACTGCAAATCTGCTCAGCGGCATCACTCTCCCGATACTTCTGGAAGATATTTCCATCTGATTGGGTTCTCCATGACAGTGTTGCATTCTCTGCCAACCCCTTCTCCTTCAGTTTCTGCTCAATCTGGAGAAAACAAACAGACTTTTATTACTCAATATTCTGTATATCTTCTTACTATATCCTTTTCTTTGGCTTGTTCGTGCATTTCCTGTAGAACTCTTGCACTTCCCGTTCTAACCTGTGCTGTGTTGAAGTTGCATAAACATAATTTTCACAGGCAATTCTGTTTCAGTGTCCTTTATGTTGAGACAGGGTTGTAACAGCGCTTTAGCCACTTACTGTATGTACTCACCTTCATTAAAATCTCGTTCTTCACTGCAGGATTATTCACATTTCCACTTGATTTCACCTGCACTCTCACAGTCTGTGTCTTTCTGTCTGTGACCAGAAATAAAGATGTAGATTAAATGTTAACTAAACTACGTGATCTGTGTGAAACTGGTGAAATGTGCAATAAATGTTCAATTCTCACCACTGTAGCAGAAAAAAGTGAATGTAACTGTGTCTTTACAATTCCAATCATTCCAGAATCCAGCAGCAGATGTTGCCACACAGATTTTGATGTCATCGAAATAGTTCGGCTGTCCGCTACCCCATGATTGGAATGTGGAGTTGCTCTGATCAGACCAGATCCAGGGAAGAGTGTAACCCATCCGATAGAGTCCAATCCAGATCCAGTCGTCATTGGGAAAATCATTGGGTACAGCTTTTAACAACTCTAACAAATCTGTCTGATCATCAATAGTGGCCAGATCAGTGTAATGTTGTCTGCAGTATGTTTGTGCAGATGACCAGCTCATTGTCAGAGGAACATAGTAAAACAAATGAGAGCCGACACGGGGACTCAGAACTGTGGAAATAATGAAGGAATAATTCAGGATAATAATCTATAATATATACATGCACACATACATCTATACATAATCTTACAATGCAATGAAATCTTGTTAAAACAATTCAGTTGAGATGAACATTTTTACACTGTTATCTGTAATAGAGTTAGCTTTCTACAGACCATTGCATTTCTTATATTTGCATTTTTTAACTATTAATAATACATTGAAATAAAATGACAATATTAAGCTATACGAATAGTCCAACTGCGTTAAGTTAGAAAATGGTTGAATGTAAAACATGAATACAGCTGTTCATTAATTTCTCATTTATACTAAATTTGCCATTTATAACATTTGGGGGAAACTTTAAAAAACGGACCTGAAAACAGAACAAAGAACAGATGAATCCTCATGATGAGACACCAACAAATGATCACCCAAACTCAGAATAAGACCGCTTGTGTTGAACTGTTTCCAGTTTGTCTGTTTCATGTGAATGTGTCGCTCTCTATTAAAGGTAAGTGACAGTGACACGTCTTTGACGACACATTTTTGCATATTTTACATTGAAAATAAAGGGTTTCCATGCCTACAGAAAAGTCTAGAATCTTCATGTCCAGCAAAAAATGTCATTAAAAGTGTATCATATTATGTGATTATTTACTGTATTGTGTGACTAATAACTAAAGATATTTTGAAATGACTACTGCTTTCAAGAAATCCTATTTTGCCACGTCATGTAACCACCTAATTGAAGAAGTCTTTTGTAAAATGTTTTGTAGACAAAGAGTAATTTATGGGGATAAGTCGTTTTTATTTTATAGTGGCCAGGATAAAACTTTATAAGATGACGCAGGTGAAATCAGTTCTTATAATCAACAGTTATTTCTTATTCAGTTAATAATTGTTTACCTCTCAACAGCGTTTACCATTAAACTACAACCACCTTAAAAGTTAAAGACTGATTGATTATAGATTGGAGAGATCTGAACATAACCAGGTGTTAATCAGATTCACCATTCATGCCACAATTACAAATATTCACCATTTATTTTTCTTTCTTTTTTGATCATTTTCATATAGGGTGCACCCTTATTTTGTATTTATCTTCTTAACAAATGAGTTTTAAGCAAAGAGTTTGACTGATAGACAGAACAAATGAGCTATGTCTAATGTTTAATGGTCCGTGCTGTTTGTGCATGCAGTGATTTAAAGATAGCTTGTGACTTTTTCCAGTAATGCCTGATTATTACTTTATATGGAACGGAACACTTAAAATTACATAGATTTAAAGCAGCACAGTCCACCTGAAAGATGAAAATGAACTGAGATGAATTGCTGATAATGACATTCTGTTGCACGTCTTTTCCTGAGAATGTTAGCTTCAGTCACCATTCAGTATAAACAATGTAGTATCATAGAATGAATGTTACGACAACAACATTTTTGTTAGTCTAATTATGCTTTCTGTGACTGTTGTTAATAGTTGTGATGATTTTAAGAGCTCATGTTTTACTTATGATGTTTGTTGAGTATAACCATTACTGAGGTTTGTGTGTCAAGTGTTGACATCAATGTGCCTCCATATCAATCTATTTTAACTTGACAACTAAAGTAAGGTTCCCCATCTGTCAATCACTCGACGATGTATCGACCCAGACCCAGACATCTTGAACCTCCATGTCTGGCCCTTGGACGGGCTGCGGAAGATCCAAGCAGCCTATCACATGCTGTCTTTGACACGATCAACCAAGCCAGAGCTCCCTCTACCAGGCAGCTTTATGGTAGAGGTATGCAGTCTGGTCAGTGCTCCCATATCTGCAGGAAAGGCTGGAGGGAGACTTTCCCTCTCCACATTGAAGGTCTATGTAGCCGCCATGTCGGCTCACCACAATGCAGTGGACGGCAAGTCCTTAGGGAAGCACGACCTGATCATCAGGCTCCTTAGAGTTGCCCAGAGGCTGAACCCTCCCAGGCCATGCCTGTTCCCCTCATGGGATCTCTCCATGGTCCTTTCAGGCCTTCATAGACCTCCCTTTGGGCCACTAGAGTCAGTCAAGCTTAGAGCTCTCTTCTTGAAGATAGCCTCCTGATTGCGCTCGCTTCCATCAAGAGAGTTGGGGATTTGCAAGTGTTCTCTGTCAGTGACACTTGCCTGGAGTCTGGTCCGGCAGATGCTCATGTCATCCTAAGACCTCAAACGGGCTACATGCCCAAGGTTTCTAGGACTCCCTCAGAGATAGTGAATCTGCAAGCGAAGCTGCCCAGGAGGCAGACCCAGCCTTATCATTGCTGTTTCTAGTGCGTGCTTTGAGTACCTACGTGGACTGCACACAGATCTTTAGATGTTCTGGGCAGCTCTTTGTTTGCTGTGGCAGACAGCGGAAAAGGGCGCTGTCTCCAACAGAAGTTGCCCACAGGGTCGTAAATGCCTTGGCTGGCCTATCAGACCCAGGCCTTTTCCACTCCCTTGGGGGTTCGAGCACACTCTAAGAGCAGTGTGGTGTTCTCATGGGCACTGGCTAATGGCACCTCCCTAGCAGACATCTGCAGAGCGGCGGGCTGGGCAACACCCAATATCTTTACGAGATTCTACAATCTCAGGGTTGAGTCGGTCTCGTCCCGTATTTTCTCAGGTCCAAGCACTTAGAACTCGGTAATGCTGAACGGCTGACCGGGTGTTCCACTTGCACATCGCGCCCTTCCCCATGTGATGTATAGCCACATTTAATCTCCCCCCAGCTTGGGCAGGATGTGGTGTCCGAGGGGTCTTTTCCTCCTGAAAGAATAGGAGTTGAAAAAGAATGCCTTACCAGATGCTTGTTATAGCGTTAAATGGCCCCAGCCACTTTAATTCTATGTGAGAAACATAGAGAGAGAAAAGGTGCGGCTAGCGTGGCGTGCTCCTATGATTGGCACGTCACTAGTGTCGCTTCATTCTACACAACGTCTCATTCCCTAACGGGGGTTACAATAGTAATCTAGATGTTCATTGAAGACTTACTTTACAGCAACAGGCCTTAAAATGTATTAAACTGAAGGGAAATTGATACACAGAAGGTAAATCTCAAAACTCGCCTGTGACACGGTGTAATTGGTACATGTAGTACGTGTCCTTCAGATCTGTTGACGCAAACCAGTCCTGAGGACGGATGTGCGATAAGATCTGTTTCTGAGTTAACATACGAATGGGCGTGTCACTAGTGCACAATTCAAGCGTCTCAGAACTAGAACGGGCCAAAGCCCGCCGTCCTTCTCCAGAGCACGTAATAACGGTTGTAAAATCCACTGTGTGTGTCACAGTCTGGAACAGTCTCTATCGCATTTTTTTGTGAATCTCTACGTGGTCGGTCCACAGACTGCAAAGCACCAGTGAAGCGATGGTGGCCGGTGTACAGACTGAATCGTATCGATTATTATCGTATCATAACACCCAGTCTGACATGTTCATGAGAGTTTGTCATGCATTCACGCAATGGGACAGCAGGCTTATTAATTCATCTGAAACAACCTCTATCAGGTTTTTTTTTTACGAGATGATTCTGTATTTCGGCCTGTAACACCTGCGCTTCTTCAGAAGGAACAATGGAATACAGAACACCATTGAAACGGGGTGGCCGACATGCAAATGGATTATATAACCATGTTCGATCGTCTTCAGCACCAAATCGGAAATGCCAGTAAGGGCTCGCCACACGTTCACAAAAGGGACAGAGGGCAATTTGTTTAGTTAATTATTTGATATAATCTGTCGCTCACCATTGGGAAGAGGTTGTGCATAATGTGTGGGCTTGAAGTGTAAAAGAGATTTTATTGAAAAAGTGTGAGCGTCTCGTGCATGTGCAACAAGCGCTGTAATATTTTTGCTTCTTTGTACGTTCATTATATGATATAACGCACCGCTCACCATTGGTAAGTGGTTGTGCATAATGAGTGGGCTTTGAAGTGGTGTAGTGGGCTAAAGCACATATCTGTTATTCAGATGGTCGCTGGTTCAAGCCCCACGGCCACCACCATTGTGTCCTTGAGTAAGACACTTAACTCCAGGTTGCTCCGGGGGGATTGTCCCTGTAATAAGTGCACTGTAAGTCGCTTTGGATAAAAGCGTCTGCCAAATGCATAAATGTAAAGTGTAAATGTAAGTGGAAAAGAGCTCTTTTTTGAAAAAGTGTAAGCATCTCGAGCATGTGCAATGAGCGCTTTTATCTTTTTTGTATTCTTTATTGCATGTTTTTCAATGTGAGACACAAAAACTAAATTTTGAAAAACAATATTCCTTTCCCGACAAACAGCAGTGGGGAAGAGGGGAACGGCATTTTGTGTCTCCAATCAAACATTCTTCAGCCTGTTATTACTAGACGTTTTGGACAATGTTATCAGCCTGTCTTTTAAGGACTGAGTTTAATAACAGGCGCAGACAAAATGGAGAGCCATTAAGATTTTTGGCTAATGACATTGAAAGCCTATGCAAACGTGCCTACGCTGACATGCCACCCACAGTCCAGAATGAACTAGCTTGAGACGATTTATCCAAGCCCTGAGCCCAAGAGAACTACGTATTCAAACGCAGCTGGCTCACCCTAATACTTTAAGTGAAGCTACATCGGCCCCTATAGAGACAGTAATAACAGTGGGGTGGACTTATGTTGGAAATTTCTGCCACATACCAATTTTAGTGGAGGGAGTCGTGTGTACAGCCCTGGTCGACACAGGATCAAATGCAACTTGATTCTGAAGAGCTGGTCCCAGAGGGGACTGCAGTAGGACCGACATCAGCTCGACTAAAAACTGTGACTGGTGATTTCGCCCCAATAAAAGGAAAGGGGACCTTTCTGTTCAATGTCAGAGGCCTGTCTGTGTCGTTCCACACATGGGTGGCTGAAGTGCAAGACCCCTGTATACTTGGCTTAGACTTCCTGAAGGTTATAGGTTGTGTAGTAGACTTAAGCAGAGACTTACTTGCTCTTCCTGATGGACTCTGTGCAAATGACCCCACCCTCCCCTTGCCTGGGTCCCTCGCCCATATCTGTGTACGCTATGGAGTCCTCAAATCATTCCCCTGCTGCTGTGTCCTCAGACCATAGCCTTTCACTGCACGTCATGACACATCCAACAACCCTCCATCAGCAGCTTGACCCAAATTGCTATTCAAATACAAAACACGTGCTACCCCAGGTTGGCCCAGCCCAAAGACCCATACAACTCAGTGAGTAGGATTTGGAGCAGGTTTCGGCAGTAAGAGACATGTGGGCTAAAAACTGATGGGCTGAACCAACAGCAGCAGGTAGACTCATGTCAGATTTCAAAGACATTTTTGCTCTTAATGATGATGAAGTAGGCCTCACACATCTTGTGAAGCATATTATTGATACCGGAGATGCCCGGCCCATCAGAATGTGACCACGGTGTCTTCCCCTTACATGACAGGAGGCAGCAGACAAAGAGTTAATGTTGAAGGCAGGTATAGTTGAGCCATCGGAAAGCCCTTGGGCCTCGGCAGTTGTCATGGTGCCCCGGAAGAAAAGTTCCAGATGGCAGTTCTGTATAGATTACAGGCCACTAAATAAAGTAACAAAAAAAGACTCATATACCCTACCTAGAATAAACGAGTCAGTCGACTTAGTGGCCGGCTCATCCTGGTTCTCCACCCTTGACCTTCGAAGTGGCTATTGGCAAATGCCACTGTCAGCAGAGTCTGCTCCAAAGATTCTGCACAAATAAGGGTCTCTGGCAGTTTAAAGTTCTCCTTTTCGGCCTTTGCAATACCCCTGCAACATTTGAGAGGCTCATGGACAAGGTATTGAGTGGAGTTCCCAGTCAGGAGTTCCTTGTGTACTTGGACGACCTTTTAATCCATGGTGGTTCGTTCGAGGCCGCCCTCGAAGCCCTGCGGCGAGTGCTGGAGAGGGTGGCGGCAGCCGTCCTGAAGTTGCACCTTGATAAATGCCACTGTGGCAGGACGGAGGGCAGGGCCGGGTCGTGATTATACACATCCGGTCCCTTATCAGGCTAATTAAGCCTCCGAGAGGGATAAAGGCCGATGGCAGATGGTGGTGTGACGAGAGAGAGATTGTGTACGGACATGTCCATCATGTGTGTGTTTGTGTCGTTTGTTTAAGTTTATTACAAAAATATTATTTATATTATCAAGCCGGTTCTCGCCTCCTCCTTTCGACACTTGGCGTTCCTTAAATGTCTCTCTCCGTATCACTATAACAACACATGTGTTAGAGATAATTACAAACCAGGTAACAAGCCTTACTGCTCTCTCTCTCTCTCTCTCCCGCAGACCGACACACGACCATGCCACAACCACTTTATGAGAAGTGAGGTGGAGTTTCTGGGCCACAAATTAGGGAGTGAAGGCATTGGCACTTTGGAGGAGAAGATTTGTGCCATCAGAGACTGGCCAACACCCACTGATCAGAGGCAACTGAAAGGTTTTCTGGGGCTAGCCTCCTATTATAGGAGATTTGTGAAGGGGTTCTCTTGTGTAGGAGCGCTGCTCTTCTGCCTCCTGCAGAGAGACTGTAACTTCGATTGGTCTGAAGACTGCCAGGAAGCATTTAACACACTTTCAGACTTTCCTTGTTCCCCCTAACACTGCTCTGCCTTTTGTCATAGACACGGATGATAGCAATATTGGCATGGGGGCAGTACTGTTGCAAGAAGGACCAGATGGAGAGAAAGTCGTGGAAACAGCCCATACTTTTCTAGGGATCAGCATGAGGCAAAAGAGGAACTATGATGTCAAAAGTAGGGGGAGACACTTCCATGTAGGTGAGTCAGTTTGGGTATACAGCCCAAGAAGGAAAAAATGATGCTGCCATAAGCTAGACTGTCACTGGGTAGGCCTATGTCTGGTTCTGGAAAGAATAGGAGAGGTGGTATACAGGGTACAAATGCCACCTAAAGGGAAAAAGGTAGCCCTACATAGAGACAGACTAGCCCCATACAGAGGTCACTCCACCCCCTCTTTTCCCCCCAAAAAACTGTCCAAACCCCGTGACATACAGAACAACACAGGAAGTGACCCTCTACCCACATCAGAGATTTCAGTGGCCCAAAATGACCCTTCCAAAAAAAAATTCAACATGCAGCCACCTCACATGGACTATTTATGTGGGAGGAAGGGAGTTTCTTCTTTATGTTCATGACTCCTCCGGGAGAGTGTGTGTGTGTGTGAGAACACTGTGAGACAAGAGCTAGACGGCTGTGATATTGAGTGTAAAGGCGTGGGTTACGGCCATAATAGTAGCCCTATATTTGTGAAGTGTTCAATAAACACTAAAAGAGTTCAGTGGTCGTGATCTTCAATGACAAACGCTACAATATAAATGATTCAAAGTGCACTTGAACAGAGGTGAAACACTTTCTTATGATGTGTTACATTCATACGAGCAGACAGAGAAGTACGTTTGAAGTAAGTTTGGAGCAGAAGAAATAGAAATAAACCTTGTGTAAATGGTCAGCTTTATGCTAAGATAAAATGCTATTTCTAGCCATTTTACATGCACATGTTACCAGACACAATCATGTTTTTTATCAAGAAAATTCACATTGTATCATAATTACTTTTTTCTAGTAAGACCTTTGATATTAGTGCAAAAATCATATTCTTGATGATAATTTTTTTTTTTGTTTTTTTTGTAATCTGTAATCCATAGTGGAATATATTTCAAAAGTCATTCCGAACCAATATGTCTATGAAAATAATAATTCATGATAAAAACATGACATACATTGCCACACAGCAGCATAATTTAGCATTTTTGTATCGCTAAAATAGCTGCAAGTGGCTCATACCAAAAAAAAGGTCCACAAACGCCTCATTCAAAACAGTTCTGTAAAACAGCTAAAGGGAAAGGAGGCAAGAACCGGCTTAACAATGTAAATAATAGTTTAATAACAAACTTAAACAAAAAGACAAACAAAAACACATGCCGGGCAGCTGCCTGTAACTCTCTCTCCCTGGAACTGCTGCTCTTGCCACTCCTCCACCCTCTAGTGGATGACAGCCACCCCTCCCCGGGCGGATCAGAGGCAGTCCTGGTGTCCTGGTGGACAGAATGCCCTGCCGCGTTTCCACTGAATGGAAGGGATAACCCCCGCCCCTGGCAGCAGTTCTCCCTTTGAAGGCAGTCGGACAGGAGCCCCTCCCTGCTCGCGGTCAGTGGTCCTCTCGACCCCACCGCATTCTAGCAGCTGGTAGGGGTCTCCTCCGCCCCTGGCAGTGGCACTGACCACTCCGGGCAGTCGGCTAGGACCCCTCCTCCCCTCACGTTCCTCCACACACAGGTGGCCGGGCTCCTTTGTCTCCCGGTGGATGGTAGTGGCGACAACTCCACTACGGCGCATCCCTCCTCCTTCCCAGGTTGCGACACCAGTGTAACACAGTTAAAGGGAAAAGAGGACACGAGAACTGGCTTAACAATGTAAAAATAGTTTAATAACAAACTTAAACGAAAAGACAAACACATGCCGGGCAGATGCCCGTAACTCTCTCTCGCTGGAACTACCACCTCTAGGCGTTTATCCCTCATGAGGGCTTGATTAGCCTGATTAGGGGCCGGGTGTGCAGCATCATGGCCACGCCCCACCCTCCTCCCTGCCACAAGCGCCATCTTTGATTTTAATGGGAATGATATGAAGCTCTGAGGGATAGACTTACAGTCTTTTCAATTGGCTGTATGAATGAAAGATCGATACCTTTCCTACAACATTCAGTTGACAAAAAAACTCCAGACAACATGAGCTGTGGAAAATCAGATGGGACCAAAGAACTTTATAGAGCATTATACCGTACGTGCCATTGAAGAGACTGTACGTACATCCCTTACAGCCTCATTTTCATTCAAGTTAAAAATCAAAGATGACGTTACTGCGAATAAGCTCTATTCAAAGATGATGATGGCCGTGCCCTAGTTACATTGAAAATGAAGGTGGATAGGGTGCATCCTTGTTTTGATTTTATCTTCATAACAAATGAGTTAAAAGCAAAACATGTTTTTTGCATAAGTGAATGAGACAGAACAGATTAGCCATGACTTACGATTAATGATCCATATAGTTTCTAATGTACGTGCATGCTATGACCTCAGATAACCCAAGACTTTTTGTGCCTGATTATTACTTTCAATAAAATAAAATAAAAAAACATAAAAATTTCATCCATTGTGCAACACCTGAAAGTCTGCATGAGCACCCCATTGATGGTAAGCAAATTGCATGCATTACTATTCACGAAAAAAGACTAAAGTTAATTTCTGATGATGGTCAGATTCGGATCATTTCGATTTGCAAACCTGAATAATTGTATTTATTTATTTTTTTTATTTTAGTTTTAGTGAATTTTTAGTTTTTAATTAAAAGCACTATTAGTCACAGTTTAGGTTTTTGTTGGGCTTTTTTCTTTTGAATGTTACTCTGAACCACATTGAGTGCCATTAACCCTCAAATACTGGGAAATACTAAAATATAGAGATGCATACACACACGCACATACAGGTTACTTTTACTACTGTATATTAGTGATCTCTCATTGACCTCCACTGATTTCATATCAGGCTAATGAAAATGTGTATTTCCAAATTCTACCCCTAAACCTAACCATCATACAAACATGGCACTTATGGTACTTATGAGGACATTTGTCCTTGAAAAGTTTAGACAAACCTGTCTATATATAAACACTCCACTCGGGTCGAAGTCTGAGTCTGACCCCTGTGTGAGAGTTTGTGATGGAATTTGTATGTTTGACGTTTGAAATAAATGACAAGTAACACAATTATTACTTTGTCTTTTCTTTGTTACACAATCAGATTTGACTGTGGAGCATTGTCCTGTTTTACAGTATAATGAAGACTGTAAAAACATCAAAATATGTCATACATTGGGAGTCTCTGGAGCCATCTACTGGCCATACTTGTCATTTCATGTAATTATTATTTTTTTCTTTATTCCAGCAGATGTCACCAGAGACTCACAATGTATGACATATTTTGATGTTTAAACACTTTCAATTTACTGAAATTAAGGTTTTTATTGAAGTGAAGATAAACTAATATGTGCTTATTTTATTTGAATGTGAATGGTGTAATTTAGTCATTTAGAGCCAAAAAATGCACAACTATTATTTTTGTTGTTGTTTTACTTTATTGAAGTTAGTGTTATTATATATTTTCATAAAAATAAAAGGATTACTAGTTTATTGTTTTCTGGTCAAATTTGAAGAGTACATTTATGCATTTACATTTATGCATTTGGCAGACACTTTTATCCAAAGTGACTTACAGTGCACTTATTACAGGGACAATCCCCCTGGAGCAACCTGGAGTTAAGTGTCTGTAAAACAGTTAAAGGATGGGCAAGGAGGAGGTGAGAACCGGCTTGTCAACATAAATAATATTTAATGAAACCTCAAACCAAAAGCACAAACATAAACACACGACGGACATGCCCGTAATTCTCTCTCTCTCGAGCCATCGTCACCGGCCGCCTTTATCCCTCGGGCGCCTCATCAGGCCGATTGGGGACCGGGCGCGCGATATTCCGACCCGGCCCCGCCCCCCTCCGCTCCACAGTGTCTTACTCAAGGACACAATGATGGTGGCTGTGGGGATCAAACCAGCAACCTTCTGATTACCAGTTATGTGCTTTAGCCCACTACGCCACCACCACTCTATTCTAAAATGAAGATTGCACAAGGGTTAAAGAAATAATCTGAGACTCTTTTCACTTAAACTTGTGGAAAATGTGTTAAACATTCGCAAGCTTCAGGAAAATATTCAGAGGAGTTTTTCTGCAGAATCACTATAATTTAAGCATATGTTCAATTATTGCCGGCCTATTATTCCCCAGCGGATAAAGGCTTAATCTAATGTTCTTATAAAGCAAAGCAGTAAAACGGCAAGTCTGCTCAGTTGTATGATTCATCTGATTCTTCTTTTGGAAGACATTAGGTGGGTGTGGTTCAGGAGGTACAGCGGGTTGGCCACTAATTGCAGGGTTGGCGGTTCGACATATCGGCCCACATGACTCCACATGCCAAAGTGTCCTTGGGCAAGACACTGAACCCCAAGTTACTCCCAATGGCAGGCTAGCGCCTTGCATGGGACCTCTGCCGCCATTGGTGTACGAACAAATGGGTGAATGAGTCACAGTGTAAAGTGCTTTGAATACCGTAAAGGTTAAAAAGGTGCTATATAAGTGCAGACCATTTCAATCTGATTGTTTTCTCCATGATAGTGTTGCATCTTCTGCCAACCCCTCCTCCTTCAGTTTCTGCTCCATCTGACGAACATAAACAGACTTTTATTACTCAATACTCTTGTTAAGCACTTCCCCTGTGCACATATACTCAATGGGTGTGTCTCGTTTAACAGGCTGCATTTTTCGGCTGCTAGCCGTACGTCATAGAAGCGGTCTCATTTCAGAAAAAGCAAGTAGGACTCTTGAATGTTGCCTTCGAACGTGACCTTCTTTCACAGGAATTCAGATGACGCAAGACGTGTTTCCTTTGTTGGAAGTCAAAACGCACAGTTCTTTGCAGCAACATAAATTAACATTATATTTCTGAAAAAATGGTGCAGATTTACCCGAAGATATGATGTTTAAATGCAAGTACTGTTGATTCCCAAGGTATAGTACCTCAGTAGACAGGTGTAAAATGAATAATGTGTTAAATTATAATAATTTAGAATGTAAAATATAATAAATATAAAATTACGCCCGTTAAATCCATTTTCTTTTCTCACTACATCGTTGTACTGTTACTCTTCTAAAGTTTAGAGTTTCCCTTCTCACTCCGAGCGCTCATGCAGGTTAAGATACGGTCTCCTTCCGCTTGTCCTATATAGGCGATCGCGTTAATATGAAGCTTATTATACTGTAAGTTGAGGACCCTCTGTATACTGCTGCCTACAAAGTATGCATCCTTATAACGAGACACGCCTACTACACTTTACGAACTCACATGAGGTCTTGAGACAAGAATGTTCTACAGTTTAAAAACATTATCATCGCATATAGTCTACTTTTTCACTTTGGTTAAAGGGTAACTAAACCCTAAACCAACTTTTTTTAGTTAATGATCTGTAAGTATGGGGCTTTATTAGTACTGGTCATTGATTCAAGTAATTTTTTTGACATTTGTGTATAAAGTGTTTTAATTCTACAATATATGGTGTGCTGCCCTCTTCAGGTTGAACGGTGGCTACTGCAGTTGAATTTTCCTATTGGCTGTTTGTGATACTTCGTGACGTAAGCGGTGACAGCTGACGTAAGCAGGTTCCAGCTCACCACGCCCTTGGTACGAGCTACCACGCCCATGGCAGTATAAAAACCATCTCGTTTCGTCAAAACCACTGTAGCGAGTCAGGAGTTGGAATTGCGAGGATTGAAAACGATCAGGATAGAGTATTTTAGCATCTATTTAGCATAGCATTTATATAGTTATTTAGATTATTTCGTGTAGCCTAGGTAGTTAATTAGCATATTTGTTAGTGTAGTATTGTTAGAAGCATAGTTAGTTAGTAGCATAGTATTGTGTCAGTTAGGATAGCTTCAAGTTAGCATAGATTATCTGTATTTAGTACAGTGGTCAGGATGGTACGTAGGTGTAATGTTGCTGGTTGCAACAGCACTGCTGGACTGTATAGCTTTCCATATAGACTTGTAAATTAGGCGCCAGGGGTTGCACGTCCTTGTTCTGGAAGACCGCGAGTTCCCGCCTAGAGCTGGAGGAGTGTGCAAACTGCATTTTACGCGGGATTGCTTCTCCAACGCAATGGAGGTGGAAATGGGCTTCTCCAAACAGCTCGCGCTGAAAAGCGACGCAGTGCCTAACGCTGCTCCTCCTGCATGGACTCCACCACTGCAGCGGCGTCTTGAGGTGAGTGATCATATATATTTGAATCACAATTTATGGTTAGGCTAAAGTTAATCCTCTGGAGTCGACAAACGCGCGTTCGCGATGCGGGAGTGTTAAACGTATTGCACCCTTATACATTATATTATGGTATTGACTAACTGTATAGTTTTATTTGGAGGTATACGGTTTTGTACATGATGACGTTACGCTTTACGTCACATTCTTCTAAGTTGAGAGAACAGCTAACTGATGTTATGTTCAAGTGAAGCTTGCTAAATAAAAATCCTGCTAAAAGGATAAACATCACTGAACAGCGTTTCGTTTGTTTTTCCTGCACGCGAGTGAAGGTGAATGCACACTCGGATGCTCAACAGGGAGTTAAAACCGCAGTTTGAGCCAGCGGCTCGAATTGATATGGCTCCGGCCCTGTGTCCACAGACAATTCACCCTCCTCCACTTCAGGTGAAGGTGGGGGAGAAAAGTCCTCGACTTCAAAAGACCGCTCCGTGGCAAAGCTGCTGCCAGACTCTAAAATGGAGAGTGACTGGAGTGACGCAAGTAGCTGTCAATTAATCCCTCACTACGGGTCTCAGGTGCACGCCCCCCCCGCTCAGCCCCGCCCTCGGTTCGTCCCCTCTATCCCCGCTGGTGTCTGCCCACTTTTCGAGCATTTTTCAAATATTGCTAGTGGGTGGAGTCAGACTCTGAGCAGGGGTTTAGTTATCCTTTAAAGAGCAACATGCAGGTTGGACACCCCTATATAGCATAGTGTATGTTGATGATAAAACAACTAGATTTTCTGAACTGGAGTAATATATATTTAGCCATTAACGATATTTTGAGATAAATTGTGATAAAATAACTTCCGCGTCTATAAAGCACTAACCAGAAGTGACGATGGCCGAGGGAGTCTGGTCAAGTTCAAGCTCAGGTTACAATGGATGCGAATGAAGAAACCGAGTTCTCCGGTGTGGACTCTAGGGGATTTCTACACATTGAGTAATATATTTGGACCTTGTAATTTACTGGAGAGTATAACGTTAGCCTACGGGGATACAAAATCAGACAGGAGGGCGGCGGGAGAACAGTTTGAATTGAAATGCGGGGGAAACGGGAGAGTTGGGCTAGCTTCCTGCCAATAGCTATAGCATTGTGCAAACTACTAAATTCATTTCAGAAGTCAGACAATTACGTTACGACAACCTGTCCTAAAGCTCAGTCTATCTCCCTCTCTCTGTATTATTCTACTAAATAAATATTAAATATTTAATATTATAAAAAATATATTATATAAAAATATTATACTATTATTATTACGAAATTACACATTAAGAGTTAAAATAATTAAAAGTAAGACTTACTCTGCTAAGTCCTCGTTTTCGTTGCACAGAATGTCTGCTAACGTTAGCACTTGGTCCTAGAGTCCAGCCCACGCCAAAGTCCGGTGTACACTTTGACGGTGGACTTGATTCCATCGAGTGCACCGAGGGAACAGCATCAGTAATCAGCCTCACGTGGTCCTTACTCCGAAATCCCATCCGAGACTCCAACAAATCTCCAGGTCGATAATTCTCCGGAGTGAAATGTGCGCCACAAACGACCGAGTGTGTGGTAACAGACGCGGCAGTGAAGTCTGCTCTCTTCACCAGCACAAAACACACCCAAGACCGAAAAGCCTTGTTTTTCCTAGAAGGAAAATGATGGACACGATGTCCTGACAGACTGGAATTCGTGCAACCAGCACAAACACAATAATTTACCATTATGGCTTCTCTAAAACTCGATCTAAAACTTTCTGTCTCTCACTACTGCTCTAACTACATCAACACCCACAATGACAGCTGACCGCGAGCTCTTTTATTTGCCTCACCCTACGTCATATGATGCGTTGATAGCGGGAAAGGCGTATTCCAGAGCCTAGCACATTTTCATCAAAATCTCTACATCAAATGAGATTTCATTAGTAATTTCTACATATGTGTTTTTAAAAGACCTCTGCAGACAATATAAAGTATTAATTCAGTTATAAATTCAACCTGCAGGTTGCTCTTTAAGTCAATAGTAGACAGTGGGAACAACTGTCCACTACTATGAGAGAAAACCAACTGGCTGGAACATGTTCAGATTTCACTCACCAGTAATTGTGAATTATTCAGAAGCGAGATCCTTTCACAGTGTGTTGAGAGTAAAAGTCGTTCCGTGTAATGTGTGTCCAAAGACGAGATTCACCCATTTGTCGTTAATGTCTCTTTTATACCCTTTCTTTTCTTGACAGTCAGTTCATTAATGAATAATACAAACATTTAATACTAATCATACAAAGCACAGATGAGATAAAGCAGTTAGAGTCTCTCTCATTAACATGCGCTCGTCTACTAGCGCTCTTTACAGAAATGCCGGTTTTCTTAAAGAGACAGTACCAGTTTTAGCATGTGTGTAAATAGTAAATTATGCAATTGAACAATAAACATGTAAGATTAAGAATATATTCAAAACATGGATTTGTTCATTTTTAAAAAGCCAAAATGTGACCCAAATTATGAAACAGTATAAGTATTAGTCAAATGGATTTTTCTATAATGTATCCAGTTAAAAGGTCCCCTGTATAATTAACAGCATTAGCTGGGAGAAAATGTATTTAATATTTAAGCAAAAGGTACATTATAGCTGAAATAAACCCATATGAATCAGTATCGGAACTGAGAACCGAAATCTGTATCAATAGCCCGCCCTAGTATGCAGTATACAGTGTATATAGCGTAAGCTAGCATGAATATTCTGAACACAGTTATTATTGTACTAAACATGGAAAACCTCGACAAAAGACACTCTACTGTACTTTACTGTATATATAAGATGGTAAAATAAAATCTTCAGACTCTGTGGTGAAAAACACAATAAACTTCAGAATGTCCTTTCACCATAAATAACACATTTAAATTGAACAAAATCAAGATTTAAGCAAAGTTTAAAAGAGTGACTCGTATTTCTTGCATTCTTAAAGTCAGAGATGTGATAACATGTTCAGTAAATGTTAATTACTCACCACTGTAGCAGATAGAAGAGTATTATATTTACCAATTCAGCTTCACAAGTCCATCAGGAGATGTTGCCACAGATAATCGGTGGCCATCACTATTGTTGCTGTCTGAAGTTGCTCTGATCAGAGAAGACCCAGAGAGCTGTGCCACCCGTCCAATAGAGTCCAATCCATATATATTCTCCTTGAAAATCATTGGGTACAGCTTTTAACATCTCAACAGTATCCGCCCAGTCATCAATAGTGGCCAGATCAGTGTAATGTTGTCTGCAGTATGTTTGTGCAGATGACCAGCTCATTGTCAGAGGAACATAGTAAAACAAATGAGAGCTGACACGGGGACTCAGAACTGTGGAAATAATGAAGGAATAATTCAGGCAAAAATGAAGTATTTGTCATCCTTTACATTTATGCATTTGGCAGACGCTTTTATCCAAAGCAACTTACAGTGCACTTATTACAGGGACAATCCCCCCGGAGCAACCTGGAGTTAAGTGCCTTAATCAAGAACACAATGGTGGTGGCTGTGGGGCTTGAACCAGCATCCTTCTGATTACCAGATTACCAGTTATGTGCTTAGACCACTACACCACCACCACTCTATGCCATTACTCAATATTTCAAACCCATAAGAGAAACGATGGCCATAAAATGAAAGTGAATGGAGACTGAGGTTGTCAAGCTCCAAAATGACAAAAAACTATTTTATGTATGAGGGAAAATAATATTTTCATACATAAATAGAATGTTTTCACATCTATAACATTCAGAGGTGAGTTCTCCATGTCTCAGAAAAATTTACAATCAACACATTCTACTTAAAAAAAATAATATTAAAAAGTGTATCATATTTTGTGATTATTCTGTGTTGTACTTTATGGTTAAAGGTTAAGGTCTAGAACTTTATAAATCCCCGGGGGGGGCAATTAAAGATAGGGCTACAGCTGTGCTTTAGAGAAATAGTTCTGTGGACGGGAACACTTGTTGATGAGAGAGGTCAACAGAGATTGGTCAGACTGGTTTGAAGTGATAAAGTATACAGTAACTCAGATAACCACTCTGTACAATTGTGCTGAAGTATATCATCTTTGAATGCTGTTCTGAGACGTGGGTTGGTGCTGTTTTGGAGGCATGAGGGGGACCTACACAATATTAGGCAGAGGGTTTTAATGTTGTTTCTAAACTAAAGTGTAAGAGCAGTGCAGATGTGTAAAAAGCTAGATGTGTCTCTTTACATTTTTTTTTGTGACATCGTAGATTTTAGCCAGCAGGTGGCAGCAAAAGACATTTTTTGTGTGTAAATGAGCCAGCTGAGATGACATGCGTCGCCAGTCAGTCAGTATTTTCATTCGTCGGCACTCTGTGATCGTTTGGATTACTACTACACTACTAAAGCTGGGAAATAGCTTTAAACTGCTTTAAACGAACAACTTCAGCATTAAGGCTCATCACGGCTGAGAGACACAACAGACTGATTAATTACACAAACTCAAGGCACTCAACTCTTCCTGGAGTTTACACACACACACACACACACACACACACACACATCCTTGTTTCTCCAATAACTTGTTAAAAACAGCCCAAGCCGTGATATTAGTTCTAAAGTGACGTTTTAGAGATGCTTGGGTGCATCATTTGGTTTGAGCTAAAAACTGCAGATTCTGATCCGTCATGTAATAATCTACTTCCATGCACAAATGTGATTTAGGTGAACATACTCAGTTTTTCTCTTAAATTGTTTTTTAACTTTTAACTCTATATAAACAATATCATACTCGCAATCGTGCTATATCAGCCCTATATCAGCACTGCTCGACCTGCGGCCGAATCACAGCCGTGCTGATCACACTCTTACACATGTGATAGAATTGTGCAAAAGTTTTAGGTACATGTGACAAATGTTGCATAGTGAGGATGTCTTCAAAAATAATGATATACATAGTTTCTGTTTATCACTTAATGTCATACAAAGTCCAGTAAACATAAAAAAGCTAAATCAATATTCGGTGTGACCACCTTTGCCTTTCATGCATGAATTATGACAACCTTAGTCAGGATTTTTTTCCCAATTGTTTTTAATCATCTTTAGGCATATACTATATATATATATATACACACATTTTTCAAAGAGTTTTGTATAGGTCCACTCAGGTGGACAGCATGCGTTTGGGTTGTGAAGAAATAAGACACTGAAGAAATATAGACTTGGCAAACCAATAAACAAAATGATATATTATGCTGTTAAAACTAATGTGTCACATATTTTAACATCTTATACTGCTCAATGCAATGCAAACACATTCTGCATCCTCAACTCCACTATCACAACCATTCCTCATCACTGCCACTAGCATCATCCTCACTTGACTCCGATGGCAATTGCTCCACTATCTTGTATCCTTTCTATCTCAAACTGCAATTGAGATCTACAAAATATAAAGACACTAACTGTTACTCACATAATGGAACTAATCTGCACAAAACTGCAAGTTACATTCTGACATAGCCAGCAATGCATGCACATATTATTAATTGTAATTTCCTCCCAAAATAAATGCAATTCTTCAAAAATTTTACAATTGTATTACTCCTTACTAGTTACTTTATGTTACCAAAATTGATTTACCTGTGAGGGTCTCCTTCTATAGAAGGATTGGCAAAATATCCCTGCATTTGGCACTCCGTGGGTCATCTTGGATATCAGAAAATGTTGTTGCACTTACAACAGCTGGCCAGTGGGTGGCAATGTATGGGATGATGCAATAGCGTCCACTGAAGTGGCTGATGTGCAACTAGACCTTCAAAACCCAAGCATACACAAGAAAACGGGTTTTGAATAGCTGTCCACTGTAGTGACCACTATGCGTGAAAGGGTTAAAACAGCACCGATTCTCCTAGATACACCTGGACACAGTTTGTCTATATGTTATATAGTTGCTGCAATAAGTTGGAGTGGGGGTGGTGTAGTGGTCTAAAGCACATAACTGCTATTCCGGTAATCAGAAGGTTGCTGGTTCGATCCCCACAGTCACCACCATTGTGTCCTTGAGTAAGGCACTTAACTCCAGGTTGCTCTGGGGATTGTCCCTGTGATTGGCTCTGTAAGACACTTTGGATAAAAGCATCTGCCAAATGCATAAATGTAAATGTAAATATAGTCCACTCCCTCAAGCACCAGAGATATAAACAGAGACAGCACATTCAAAAGAGTTGTTCGTTTAAATGGACTTACTGCAATAAAGAATAGAAATATAGTTCTTATGTGCATTAACTGCATACTTGAATCACAAATTATGGCTAAATTAAATTTATTGAAACATTAAAAATTTACACCAATTTAATTTACTCAATCAAACTCTTTCCAACTTCTTCCACCAGCCCCTTTTGTAGAAACTTAAAAATCACTCTGTGACAACAGGTGGAAAATTACTAATACAAATAAGATCATAAATACATTTGTAAATAAAAACTGAATAATAATAATAGAAAAATAATCCATGATCTCCCGAAAGCTTAACGGAAATCTCATGAATTTTTGTTTGGCTTGGACAGTGATCGCCAGGGACATAATTTGATGTTCCACTATATTTTAATGTGAACTTTATCACCACCTGCTGGTGGAATATCCAAACTGAAAATGTCCATCTTCATCCCAAGTTGCAGACAGTGGACAGTGAATTATCTCATGTCTTACGGTTGGAGTTGGTAGTAGTTCATCCTCTGTGATGTCCATCGTAGAAGACTGAAGTGATGCTGTCAGTGATCATCGAAGTGCCCCTAGCTGTCTAACAGGCACGGCTGGAGTTAGTAATCATCACTCAGTGGCACATAGTGGTAGGAGTGTGACATCGGGCATCACTGAAGATGGATCTGGCAGAGTTTCAATCATTTCTATAAACAGCTATTGTAAGTAATATGCAATCATTTATTTTGACCAAACAGTATATATAAACTTGTCATAAAATCAAGGAGTTGAAGTGGACTCTATAACTCTTTATACTGTGGTCTCTTTGAATACTCCATTCTGATTGGCTGGAATGTGTGCGTTAAACCGTTTAATGCACACATAGTTTCAAGCACCGTTTTATATTCATGTGCCTGCTCTGCTGTTCTCCGTAATGAGATAGTGTGAGCGTTTTATGCATCTGTCTGTTCAAACTTCCTCTAGATATAGTATAGCTAGTCTGGTAAGTCTCAGAGCCTTCTTTAAATCAATTGTGAAGTGCTCAACGAAAAACAGAAAAGACGCCAGTTGTTCATAGCCCTGTACTACTGATTCCAACCTGGAAAATTAGAAATGCACCTGCACTATCCCCTGACACACCCATAAGGCTTGTAAGGAAAGTATGGTTTGACATTCAGTTGTGTTTTGCACGGAGAGGGAGAGAAGGAAACTGGGACCCATCAAAGGGGTTTCATTGTCTGTTGTGATGAATGTGTGGGGCTCAAACATATAGTTTATTCAAAACTACACTCCAGTTATTCAGAAATCACATTGTTCCAAGAAGCTTTACAGAAGATCGGCATTAACAGACAATAAAACTGTAATGTCTATAATGTCGATGAATCATCATTGTGTAACTAGATAAAATACGATTGTTAATCGTGTTTAAAAATAAGTAATTAAATAGTAATTGTACTAATAACCCCAGTGAGCAGCAGAAGGCGACTGAAGGAACACAAAACTCCATAAGATGTAGATTAATGGAGAAAAATAACCTTGGGAGAAACCAGACTCACTGTAGGGGCCAGTTCCCCTCTGACTAACCCCACCCTAACCCTAAACCAGACTCACTGTGTGGGCCAGTTCCCCTCTGACTAACCCCACCCTAACCCTAAACCAGACTCACTGTGGGGGCCAGTTCCCCTCTGACTAACCCCTCCCCAACCCTAAACCAGACTCACTGTGGGGGCCAGTTCCCCTCTGACTAACCCCACCCTAACCCTAAACCAGACTAGCTGTAGGGGCCAGTTCCCCTCTGACTAACCCCACCCTAACCCTAAACCAGACTCACTGTGGGGGCCAGTTCCCCTCTGACTAACCCCTCCCCAACCCTAAACCAGACTCACTGTGGGGGTCAGTTCCCCTCTGAATAACCCCACCCTAACCCTAAACCAGACTCATTGTGGGGGCCAGTTCCCCTCTGACTAACCCCACCCTAACCCTAAACCAGACTCACTGTGGGGGCCAGTTCCCCTCTGACCAACCCCACCCTAACCCTAAACCAGACTAGCTGTAGGGGCTAGTTCCCCTCTGACTAACCTGTAACGGTGGCGGCCTGATAATAAATTCAAACAATCAATCAACGATTGTTGAAATAAAAGTTAATCAGTTTGGGTGCCAGACAGGTGTAACCTTGTCAATAATTTCAGACCAATAACCCAGATAGCTTAGATGCCACCAGTTACATACACAAAATACAGAAAATAAATCACAAAGGACAGTGCCAAATCAGTTTTAGAAAGGTCTGTATTTCACACAATTTCTCACAAGAAAAAAAACAAAAAAAGAAAAAAATAATATATACCACCACTTTAAACTGTCAGTCAATTTTTTTCCACATAGACCACAGATTCCACAGTTGTTCATCCAGGCACAGAGACAGATTTTGTGAACAAAATCAATATCAAAAATGTCAATTTTGTTTGGTATCAAAAATAAAAAAAACTCCAAAACCAAACAAAATTAGCCAAAAAATAAAATAAAAATATTACTCACAGTTTAGTTTGTGGGGAACCGGAATACCCGGATGTATAAAGTGCAGAGGTGAATTTGTGTGTGTGTTTGGTTAACCAGCCGCAATTCCAGCCACGCCGTAGCCTTTAGCAATGGTGAAACTCTGTTGGATGGTAGAGGGAACAAACCAGGATCCAGACGGCCCTTATCACAGCTCGCTTGGGGATAATTTTACACGCTCCGCGCTGAAAACATCGTTATGGAGAGCGTTTTTTTTCTCACCAGCAACCGCTCCAGCAGAGATACAGCGTTTTACCCGCTGTCGATTTCGTCACCGCCTCCCAGGTAAGTGCAAACAACACCTTACTTTTTCTTTAGTATTTCCCTTCGTCTAACCACCAACAGCTCGTTCGTTTCATGCGTTTACTTTCAGTTTGGCGTTTTGACGGTTATTGAGGCTTTTCGGTTCTCACCTCGATGAATCGCACTCTTCACAACAAACTTCACGTCTTTTTCCCACACTGCCTTTTTGTTTGTTTTTCTCCTCCTTTTATGTGACAACCATATTTCCTTTTCCCCACTTAGAAACGGAAATGGGCGGAGACAACCTTGATTTAATTATTTAATTTGTTTTTGTAACGTTTCAGCTCCGCCACACTCCTCCCCTGGAAATAACCAACTCAGGTTGGTTAAAGGTAGCATGTTAGAAACCAAAACTCTTCATCTTCGTCAGTGGATTAGTGGAAAATTTCAAAAGTTTTGATTTTCCCAGATGGTTTAACTCATCAGCGGTAGGAAAACATGGCTTCAAGTTACATACATGAGCGATGCACATCCTCACCAGTGTCTTCTAGTGCCACACGATAATTCAGTGGTCCCAGCTGTTTTATTATTCTGTATGGCCCTTTCCATTTGTTGGCAAGTTTTGCACAAAAATGGAAAGGGCCATACAGAATAATAAAACAGCTGGGACTACTGAATTATCGTGTGGCACTAGAAGACACTGGTGAGGATGTCGTACCGTTCATGTATGTAACTTGAAGCCATGTTTTCCTACCGCTGATGAGTTAAACCATCTGGGAAAATCAAACTTTTGAAATTTCCACTAATCCACTGACGAAGATGAAGAGTTTCTTGGTTTCTAACAATGCTACCCTTTAACCAACCTGGAGTGGTTATTCCAGGGGAGGAGTGTGAGCTGAACGTACAAAACAAATTAAATAATTAAATCAGGTTGTCTCACCATTCCGTTCTAAGTGGGGAAAGGAAATATGGTTGTCACATAAAAGGAGGAGAAAACAAACAAAAAGGAGTGTGGGAAAAAGACGTGAAGTTTGTTGTGAAGAGTGCGATTCATCGAGGTGAGAACCATATTTCCTTTTTCCCCACTTAGAAACGGAAATGGGCGGAGACAACCTTGATTTAATTATTTAATTTGTTTTTGTAACGTTTCAGCTCCGCCACAAACCCCACCCTAACCCTAAACCAGACTCACTGTGCGGGCCAGTTCCCCTCTGACTAACCCCACCCTAACCCTAAACCAGGTTCGGTGTGGTCCATCCTAAATCCAATGTTCAGACAATGGCATATGAAGTATCCCATGTCTTATGGTTGGAGTTGGCATCAGTTCATCCTCTGAAGTCCATCATAATAGACTGAAGTGATGTTTGGCACCGGCTGAATTTAGTCATCATCATTCTGCGACATGTAGCAGTGGAGTCCAACATGAAGCAGGAATGGAGCTGGATCCAGCCGGTTCCAATTGTAGGTTGGAGGATAAATTAGGTGTATGCCTGGATAAATAACTGAGAGTGTGTGTCTGCATCTCGAACAGTGTTTGGGAGACTATTCCATAGTTTAGGAGCCAAATATGAAAAGGATCTTCCTCCTTTTGTGGATTTTGATATTCTAGGAACTATTAACAGGCCAGAATTTTGCGATCGTAATGAACGTGATGGAATATAGCGTGACAGAAGATCACTTAAGTACTGTGGAGAACAGTCAAAGCTTTGTATGTAGTTAACAGAATGTTTTAATTAATACAGAATTTAACAGGTAACAATGTAACGATGATAAAATGGGGCTAATATGATCATATTTCTTGGTTCTCGTCAGCACTCTGGCTGCTGCATTTTAAACCAATTGAAGTTTATTTATTGATCTTGCTGGACATCCTCCCAGTAATGCATTACAATAATCTAGTCTTGAGGTCATGAACGCATGAATTAGTTTTTTGGCATCAGCAACCGAGAGCATATGCCTTAATTTAGCAATATTTCTGAGGTGGAAGAATGCTGTTCTTCAAACATTTGTAATTTGATTTTCAAAGGACAGATTGGTATCAAATATAACACCTAAGTTCTTCGCTGTTGAAGATGATGTAACAGTACATCCATCTAGAGCCAAATTATATTTTAGCAGCAAATTTCCAGAATTGTGAAATCTCATCTGGTTTTGAAGAAATATAAAGGGCTTTGGGGTTTATTGAGTGTATGAGATAAATCTGGAAGATTATTAGTGAAGCTATCTTTAGTGGTCAAAAGAATAGTTCTACCTGAATGATAGAGTTATGTAAATTGAGTAACATTAGCTGATCGCAGCATGCAAGAGACGAGGTAATGATCCGAGATGTTATCGCTATTATTTCTATATTATCAACATCAACTCCATATGAAAGAATTAAATCTAGCGTATGATTATGGCGATGAGTTGGTCCTGTTACATTTTGTCTGACTGCAAGAGAGTTGAGAATATCGATAAATGCTAATCCCAAAGTATCATTTTCATTATCTATGTGAATGTTGAAGTCACCAACAATTAAGGCTCTATCTACAGTAACTACAAGATCTGATAAAAAATTTGAAAATTCACAAAGGAAATCAGAATAAGGCCCGGGTGATCTATACACTGTAGCAAGGGTAAAGGACGACAGAGATATTAATTTATATCTGACGGTGTCACATTAAGCATTATTAGTTCAAAAGACTTACATTTATATCCTGTCCTCTGAGTAACACCAAAAACTTCACTGTAAATTGTAGCAACACCTCCTCCTCGACCCTTCAGACGAGGCTCATGTTTATAACAATAATCTGGGGGAGTAGATTCATTTAAACTAATATATTCATCCGGTTTAATCCAGGTTTCAGTCAAACAGAGCGCATCCAATCTATGATCTGTAATTATTTCATTAACAATTAGTGCTTTGGTAGAAAGAGATCTAATGTTTAGTAGCCCTATTTTTATATGATGTGTCACTCAATATTCAGATTAATGATCTATAAATTAAAGCAGTTTTTCAATGGGCTATTTTTTATTATTTTTTTCTTAAAGAGGTGAATCCTAATTATAAATGTATCTTCTTAAAAAATGAGTTTAATGCAAAATATTATTTTGCCTAAGTGATTATGACAGAACAAATGAGCCTTTTTTACATTTATCAATCCGTCTTGTTTTTACACGTATGACCTCATGGATAACCCAAGACTTTTCCTACATGTTTTCCCTAATTATTACTTTCAATTCAAACAGGTCATTCAAATTACATCCATTCAAAGCAGCTCATGAAAGTTTTCATGAACACATTATACACAGGAAACAAATAACAATGATGAGAATGGACTGCAAGTAATGTCTGATGATGTATGATGAGCAGATTCTGTTCTCTGTCTGCCCAATAATGTAAGCCTGTCACCATTTACCTTCATTTTTTATCTCCATACAATGAAAGTAAATGTTGAATGAAGGTAAAATTCTGTCTTACATTTACTTTGTTTTCCACTGAAGAACAAATGTCAAACAAGTTTGGAACAACATGAGGTTAGTAAATGATGACTGAATTGTTGGGTGAACTGTCCCTTTAAGACTCTAAAGCTGTTGTTCATGCGTGCCACCTTTAAACTTTGATAATGCAATGTCTGACAAGTAAATGGGAATTGACAAACACAGTTCAGAATCCGCTGGACAAACTCAGTATTCCAGGATCGGTTCCATTTCAAGTCGGTCATTTCGACACTGCGGTAGCAGCTGATGCTCTGGGAACTCACCCCAGGAGTGATGATCTCTGAAGTTCTTTAAAAGCCTGGCAACCTATTGGCAGATGGCACTTGGTGCTCTGCCTCTGATGAGCGTGTCAACGTGGGCAAATAAACCAGAGCACAAGCGTCTTCACAGGTTGAATTAACAAGTGACAACGTGCCCCCCCCAAAATCGGCACGCATGTTTCGATCACATTTGCTGGTTATGATGAAGATGGATATGCCATATTGTTTGCAGTGCCTAAAGGTGAGGCCTAGACTTACTCAGTAACTTACTTATGAGCCCATTGGTATTTACCCCTGTGGGGAGGAAAACCATCAAAATGTCTGAGCCAAAACAGGTTCTCTTTTGGGCAGTCTAGAAGCTCCAGCAAGAGGATCTCCGAGCATTCTCGGCTTGACAAGTGGTTCTTACAGAGTCTCGTTGCTCGGTGCCATTTTCCCCTGAGCTTCACGACCAACTGCTCAAAACGTTACAATTTCCCTACTCTACACAAACGCATGTTTCCGACCTTCATGAACATATACAGAGATTCCCTCGGTTGAAGAGGCAGTCGAGGCACATGTATGCTCCTCCTCTGCACTGGGATGGAAAGCTCGGCCAGTGGACCATTCCACGCTATACCGGCTCAAGTCCTCACTCTTTGGCATAGCCTATGCTGCAGCAGGTTAGTCTGGTTTGCACACCATGGTGATCCTATAGCCCTACCAGGCTTACCTGCTCAAGAACATGGACATGAGCAGGCCAGACCCAGAGTCTTTTAAGGAGCATTGTTACACCACTGATCTGATGCTCTGGGTTACTAAGATCACTGCCCATGTCATCAGCAGGTCTGTTGGTAGCCTGGTGTCCAAAGATCATCATCTCTGGCTCAACATTACAGAGATTCGGTACAAGGACAAAGCTGTGTTGCTCGACACTCCAGTGTTGCAGCAGGTCCTCTTCAGTGACAAACAGCTAAAAAACAGTCGCAAGCATACAAGCAGCTATTGCCGAGGTGAGTTGCCTCTGTGATGCAACCGGCTTGCTCATGCTCTTCCTCAAGGTGGCGCCCTAATGAACTCAGTGCCCATGCTGCTCCAGCTCCCCTGAAAGTGGAAACTGACCCAGTTTTATACGCCCCAGTGGCCATGGCCTAAGCCTAATATATTTCTCTCCAGCCTGGATTCAGACATTGTTGTGGATGCCCGAGGCACAAATACAAGCAAAATTAAGCTCAGTTGTCTAACAAGGCTACATGCTTCAGTTGAACCAGACACTCACAAATTCTCTGTTAAAGATGGTTACTAGAGACAGATCTTGTCTCATATCAGCCCTTTGGACTGGTTTGTGTCAATTGACTTGAGAGATAGATATTTTATGCACAAATACCCCCTTTCATACATTTTCAGATCTCTCCAGAGATGTTCAATCGGGATCAAGTCTGGGCTCTGGCTGGGCCACTCAAGGACATTCACAGAGTTGTCCAGTAGCCACTCCTTTGTTATCTTGGCTGTGTGCTTAGGGTGGTTGTCCTGTTGGAAGATCAACCTTCACCCCAGTCTGAGGTCCAGAGCACTCTGGAGCAGGTTTTCATCAAGGATGTCTCTGTACATTGCTGTATTCATCTTTCCCTCGATCCTGACTAGTCTCCCAGTTCCTGCCACTGAAAAACACCCCCACAGCATGATGCCACCACCACCATGCTTCACTGTAGGGATGGTATTGGCCAGGTGATGAGCGGTGCCTGGTTTCTTCCAGACATGACATTTTCCATTCATGCCAAAGAGTTCAATCTTGGTATCATCAGACCAGAGAATTTTGTTTCTCATGGTCTGAGAGTCCTTCAGGTGCCTGTTGGCAAACTCCTGGTGGGCTGTTATGTGCCTTTTACTGAAGAGTGGCTTCCGTCTGGCCACTCGACCGTACAGGCCTGATTGGTGGAGTGCTGCAGAGATGGTTGTTCTTCTGGAAGGTTCTCCTCTCTCCACAGAGAAACACTGGAGCTCTGTCAGAGTGACCATCGGGTTCTTGGTCACCACCCTGATTAAGTCCCTTCTCCCCCGATCGCTCAGTTTGGCCAGGCGGCTCTAGGAAGAGTCCTGGTGGTTCCAAACTTCTTCCATTTACAGATGATGGAGGACACTGTGCTCATTGGGACCTTCAATGCTGCAGAAATATTTTCTGTACCCTTCCCCAGATCTATGCCTCGATACAATCCTGTCTCGGAGGTCTACAGACAATTGCTTTGTTTGTGCTCTGACATGCCCTGTTATCTGTGGGACCTTATATAGACAGGTGTGTGCCTTTCCAAATCATGTCCAATCAACTGAATTTATGACAGGTGGACTCCAATCAAGTTGTAGAAACATCTCAAGGATGATCAGTGGAAACAGGAAGCACCTGAGCTCAATTTTGAGTGTCATGGCAAAGGCTGTGAATATCATGTACATGTGATTTTTTTTTTTTTTTCATTTTTTTTTTTTAATACATTTGCAAAGATTTCAAACAAACTTCTTTCATGTTGTCATTATGGGATATTGTTTGTAGAATTTGAGGAATTTAATCCATTTTGGAATAAGGCAGTAACATAACAAAATGTGGAAAAAGTGAAGCGCTGTGAAAACTTTCTGGATGCTCTGTATATTAATATTGTTTTGATGTCTTTCAGGGGGGAACAAGACATAATTAGGAGGGTCAAAGCCCACCCCCATAATTCACACTTTGTTTGCATTGCATTTTATAACTGCTGTATACAGATTATACTATGGACTATTTGAAACTTTAAGAAATATCAATGACTTTCAGCATCTCAATCATATACCTAATCAGCTTATGAAAAAGCACAAGCATTCAGTTATTACTATACTATTATTCCCATGCAAATATAATTTCTTATGCGTTTCTTCACTGTTTAATGGCAAGTCTGATCAGTGGTATCGTTCTTCTGGACCTTCTTTTGGAAGACATTTCCATCTGATTGGTTTGTCCATGACAGTGTTGCATTTTCTGGAAACCCCTTCTCGTTCAGTTTCTGCTCAATCTGAAGAAAACAAACAGACGTTTATTATTAAATACTCTTGCAAAGTATTTCAGTTATCCATGTTAATATACTGTAGATCCCCTTAAGAACTCACCTTCTTTAAAATCTCCTTCTTCACTTCAGGATCATTCACATTTTGACTTGATTTTATTTCAACTCGCACAATCTGTGTTTTTATCTCTGAGTGAACAAAGAAAAACACACTTTGATGCACATGAGAAATAATAATAATAATATAAGATAGTAGATTATTTTCTATGAAGGACATCTAGTTAATGAATTTGTCTGCCATATTTTGGCTGGAACATCAGAACAATCAAACACTTTAGCTATGTTTGAAATAACATGCATACTCTTTAATATTTATGCCATATAGAGAGTTTTCTGTGCACATTATCCACATTTGATGTATGCATGAAATAAAACAGATGACGACCAACAGAGCCCACTGTGAGGAATACTATAACACACAAAGCTTGTAACAATCCAGATTTAAGGTAAGTTTAATTCGCTGGTCATTTTGTCCAGTAATTGTCAAATATTCACCTTTGTGGCAGATGGAAGTGTATTCAACACTACAATCCTCATCGCACCAGAATCCATCAGTACATGTTGACGCACAGAATTGTTTGCCATTATAGTTGTTCGGCTGTCCAGAAGCCCACCATCTGAACGTGAAGCTGCTCTGATCAGACCAGATCCATGGAGCTCCTGCATCTGTCTTATAGAGTCCAATCCATATATATTTACTTTGCATATCTTTGGGTACAACTTTTACGATCTCACTGACATCCGTCTGGTCATTAATGGTGGCCAGGTCAGTGTAATGTTGTCTGCAGTATGTTTGTGCGGTCGTCCAGGTCATATTCACAGGAATAAAGTAAAACTTGGGAGGCTGAGAGCTGACATGGAGACTCAGAACTGTGGAAATAATGAAGGAATAATTCAGCAAAAATAGAAAATAGAAAGATCGGTCATTTTAAGAATATTCTGGGCACTCTTTTACATATAATGAAAGTGAATGGAGACTGGGGTTGTGAAGCTCATAAAGGAAAATAATATATAATAATAAATAATCCGTACAACTCAATCCATTAAGGAAAGACATTACTAGAGGATTGGAAAACGAGGATAAGTAGATGAGCAACGTATATTACAATAAAATCTTGCAACGCTTATAATTGAGAGGTTACCACAGACCTTTTTACAATATACATAATGTAATTAACAGTAATATAGAGCTAGTCTACATCACACCATTGCTTATATTGCATTTTATTTGCAGCAGCTTTAACACTACATCATACTGCACTTGGCTAAATGCAAATGCAAGACATAAACATAAAAAACTGTGAAACTGACCTGAAAACAGAACAAAGAACAGATGAATCCTCATGATGAGACAGCAATGAATGACCATCCAAACTCAGAATAAGACTTATCCAGTTTGTCTGTTTCATGTGAATGTGTCACTCTCTATTAAAGGTAAGTGAGAGTGTTTGCATATTTGACATTAAAATAACATTCAGGGAGTGTGAGCAGAATTTTCCATTGATGTGTCACTCAATATTCAGATTAATCATCTATAAATTAAAGCAGTTTTTCAATGGGCTATTTTTTATTATTTTTTTCTTAAAGAGGTGAATCCTAATTATAAATGTATCTTCTTAAAAAATGAGTTTAATGCAAAATATTATTTTGCCTAAGTGATTATGACAGAACAAATGAGCCTTTTTTACATTTATCAATCCGTCTTGTTTTTACACGTATGACCTCATGGATAACCCAAGACTTTTCCTACATGTTTTCCCTAATTATTACTTTCAATTCAAACAGGTCATTCAAATTACATCCATTCAAAGCAGCTCATGAAAGTTTTCATGAACACATTATACACAGGAAACAAATAACAATGATGAGAATGGACTGCAAGTAATGTCTGATGATGTATGATGAGCAGATTCTGTTCTCTGTCTGCCCAATAATGTAAGCCTGTCACCATTTACCTTCATTTTTTATCTCCATACAATGAAAGTAAATGTTGAATGAAGGTAAAATTCTGTCTTACATTTACTTTGTTTTCCACTGAAGAACAAATGTCAAACAAGTTTGGAACAACATGAGGTTAGTAAATGATGACTGAATTGTTGGGTGAACTGTCCCTTTAAGACTCTAAAGCAGTTGTTCATGCGTGCCGCCTTTAAACTTTGATAATGCAATGTCTGACAAGTAAATGGGAATTGACAAACACAGTTCAGAATCCCCTGGACAAACTCAGTATTCCAGGACCGGTTCCATTTCAAGTCGGTCATTTCGACGCTGCGTTAGCAGCTGATGCTCTGGGAACTCACCCCAGGAGTGATGATCTCTGAAGTTCTTTAAAAGCATGGCAACCTATTGGCAGATGGCACTTGGCGCTCTGCCCCTGATGAGTGTGTCAACGTGGGCAAATAAACCAGAGCACAGCGTCATTTCATCAGAATTTTTCAGTCTATTGTCTTGTGCTCTAGACACTCACTGTGGGGGCCAGTTCCCCTCTGAATAACCCCACCCATACCCTAAACCAGACTCACTGTGGGGGCCAGTTCCCCTCTGAATAACCCCACCCATACCCTAAACCAGACTCACTGTGGGGGCCAGTTCCCCTCTGACTAACCACACCCTAACCCTAAACCAGACTCACTGTGGGGGCCAGTTCCCCTCTGACTGACCCCACCCTAACCCTAAACCAGACTCACTGTGGGGGCCAGTTCCCCTCTGACTGACCCCACCCTAACCCTAAACCAGACTCACTGTGGGGGCCAGTTCCCCTCTGGCTGACCCCACCCTAACCCTAAACCAGACTCACTGTGGGGGCCAGTTCCCCTCTGACTAACCCCACCCTAACCCTAAACCAGACTCACTGTGGGGGCCAGTTCCCCTCTGACTAACCCCACCCTAACCCTAAACCAGACTCACTGTGAGGGCCAGTTCTCCTCTGACTAACCCCAACCTAACCCTAAACCAGACTCACTGTGAGGGCCAGTTCCCCTCTGACTAACCCCACCCTAACCCTAAACCAGACTCACTGTGGGGGCCAGTTCCCTCTGACTAACCCCACCCTAACCCTAAACCAGACTCACTGTGGGGGCCAGTTCCCTCTGACTAACCCCACCCTAACCCTAAACAAGACTCACTGTGGGGGCCAGTTCCCTCTGACTAACCCCACCCTAACCCTAAACCAGACTCACTGTGGGGGCCAGTTCCCCTCTGACTAACCCCACCCTAACCCTAAACAAGACTCACTGTGGGGGCCAGTTCCCCTCTGACTAACCCCACCCTAACCCTAAACAAGACTCACTGTGGGGGCCAGTTCCCCTCTGACTAACCCCACCCTAACCCTAAACCAGACTCACTGTGGGGGCTAGTTCCCCTCTGACTAACCCCACCCTAACCCTAAACAAGACTCACTGTGGGAGCCAGTTCCCCTCTGACTAACCACACCCTAACCCTAAACCAGACTCACTGTGGGGGCCAGTTCCCCTCTGGCTGACCCCACCCAAACCTTAAACCAGACTCACTGTGGGGGCCAGTTCCCCTCTGGCTGACCCCACCCTAACCCTAAACCAGACTCACTGTGGGGGCCAGTTCCCCTCTGACTAACCACACCCTAACCCTAAACCAGACTCACTGTGGGGGCCAGTTCCCCCTCTGGCTGACCCCACCCTAACCCTAAACCAGACTCACTGTGGGGGCCAGTTCCCCTCTGACTGACCCACCCTAACCCTAAACCAGACTCACTGTGGGGGCCAGTTCCCCTCTGACTAACCCCACCCTAACCCTAAACCAGACTCACTGTGGGGGCCAGTTCCCCTCTGACTAACCCCACCCTAACCCTAAACCAGACTCACTGTGGGGGCCAGTTCCCCTCTGGCTGACCCCACCCTAACCCTAAACCAGACTCACTGTGGGGGCCAGTTCCCCTCTGACTAACCCCACCCTAACCCTAAACCAGACTCACTGTGGGGGCCAGTTCCCCTCTGACTAACATCATGAATGTAATGTAAATATTACTTGTGTATAGTTGAAGTCATGGTTTAAAATTATTAAACTAAGTAAGTGTTAAGGGTCATTGTTTAAACATCGATTGTGTTTGAACTGTAAGATTAATGACCACAGGCTTTGAAGTCCATCTTGATTAACTGCAGAAGTTCACATAGATGCAATTGTCCATGTTAATTGGCTGATGAAGGCTTTTGTTGGCAATAGTTAGTCTATGTATTCCATTTCAAGATCATAGTCCATCAATAGACCGAGGTGATGCAGAGATCAGGGATGTGAAACGCAGTTCAACCTGGCCAGTAATTTCGGTGAGGTTCGGTGTGGTCCATCCTAAATCCAATGTTCAGACAATGGCATATGAAGTATCCCATGTCTTATGGTTGGATTTGGCATCAGTTCATCCTCTGAAGTCCATCATAATAGACTGAAGTGATGTTTGGCACCGGCTGCATTTAGTAATCATCATTCTGCGACATGTAGCAGTGGAGTCCAACATGAAGCAGGAATGGAGCTGGATTCAGCCGGTTCTAATTGTAGGTTGGAGGATAAATTAGGTGTATGCCTGGATAAATAACTGAGAGTGTGTGTCTGCATCTCGAACAGTGTTTGGGAGACTATTCCATAGTTTAGGAGCCAAATATGAAAAGGATCTTCCTCCTTTTGTGGATTTTGATATTCTAGGAACTATTAAAAGGCCAGAATTTTGCGATCGTAATGAACGTGATGGAATATAGCGTGATAGAAGATCACTTAAGTACTGTGGAGAACAGTCAAAGCTTTGTATGTAGTTAACATAATTTTTTAATTAATACAGAATTTAACAGGTAACAATGTAACGATGATAAAATGGGGCTAATATGATCATATTTCTTGCTTCAGCACTCTGGCTGCTGCATTTTAAACCAATTGAAGTTTATTTATTGATCTTGCTGGACATCCTCCCAGTAATGCATTACAATAATCTAGTCTTGAGGTCATGAACGCATGAATTAGTTTCTCGGCATCAGCAACCGAGAGCATGTGCCTTAATTTAGCAATATTTCTGAGGTGGAAGAATGCTGTTCTTCAAACATTTGTAATTTGATTTTCAAAGGACAGATTGGTATCAAATATAACACCTAAGTTCTTCGCTGTTGAAGATGATGTAACAGTACATCCATCTAGAGTCAAATTATATTTTAGCAGCAAATTTCCAGAATTGTGAAATCTCATCTGGTTTTGAAGAAATATAAAGGGCTTTGGGGTTTATTGAGTGTATGAGATAAATCTGGAAGATTATTAGTGAAGCTATCTTTAGTGGTCAAAAGAATAGTTCTACCTGAATGATAGAGTTATGTAAATTGAGTAACATTAGCTGATCGCAGCATGCAAGAGACGAGGTAATGATCCGAGATGTTATCGCTATTATTTCTATATTATCAACATCAACTCCATATGAAAGAATTAAATCTAGCGTATGATTATGGCGATGAGTTGGTCCTGTTACATTTTGTCTGACTGCAAGAGAGTTGAGAATATCGATAAATGCTAATCCCAATTTATCATTTTCATTATCTATGTGAATGTTGAAGTCACCAACAATTAAGGCTCTATCTACAGTAACTACAAGATCTGATAAAAAATTTGAAAATTCACAAAGGAAATCAGAATAAGGCCCGGGTGATCTATACACTGTAGCAAGGGTAAAGGACGACAGAGATATTAATTTATATCTGACGGTGTCACATTAAGCATTATTAGTTCAAAAGACTTACATTTATATCCTGTCCTCTGAGTAACACCAAAAACTTCCCTGTAAATTGTAGCAACACCTCCTCCTCGACCCTTCAGACGAGGCTCATGTTTATAACAATAACCTGGGGGAGTAGATTCATTTAAACTAATATATTCATCCAGTTTAAGCAGGTTTCAGTCAAACAGAGCGCATCCAATCTATGATCTGTAATCATTTCATTAACAATTAGTGCTTTGGTAGAAAGAGATCTAATGTTTAGTAGCCCTATTTTTATATGATGTGTCACTCAATATTCAGATTAATGATCTATAAATTAAAGCAGTTTTTCAATGGGCTATTTTTTATTATTTTTTTCTTAAAGAGGTGAATCCTAATTATAAATGTATCTTCTTAAAAATGAGTTTAATGCAAAATATTATTTTGCCTAAGTGATTATGACAGAACAAATGAGCCTTTTTACATTTATCAATCCGTCTTGTTTTTACACGTATGACCTCATGGATAACCCAAGACTTTTCCTACATGTTTTCCCTAATTATTACTTTCAATTCAAACAGGTCATTCAAATTACATCCATTCAAAGCAGCTCATGAAAGTTTTCATGAACACATTATACACAGGAAACAAATAACAATGATGAGAATGGACTGCAAGTAATGTCTGATGATGTATGATGAGCAGATTCTGTTCTCTGTCTGCCCAATAATGTAAGCCTGTCACCATTTACCTTCATTTTTTATCTCCATACAATGAAAGTAAATGTTGAATGAAGGTAAAATTCTGTCTTACATTTACTTTGTTTTCCACTGAAGAACAAATGTCAAACAAGTTTGGAACAACATGAGGTTAGTAAATGATGACTGAATTGTTGGGTGAACTGTCCCTTTAAGACTCTAAAGCTGTTGTTCATGCGTGCCGCCTTTAAACTTTGATAATGCAATGTCTGACAAGTAAATGGGAATTGACAAACACAGTTCAGAATCCCCTGGACAAACTCAGTATTCCAGGATTGGTTCCATTTCAAGTCGGTCATTTCGACGCTGCGTTAGCAGCTGATGCTCTGGGAACTCACCCCAGGACTGATGATCTCTGAAGTTCTTTAAAAGCATGGCAACCTATTGGCAGATGGCACTTGGCGCTCTGCCCCTGATGAGCGTGTCAACGTGGGCATATAAACCAGAGCACAGCGTCAGTTCATCAGAATTTTTCAATCTATTTTCTTGTGCTCTAGACACTCGAATGTTCGCTTCGTTGTTGAAAACGCACACCTGAACAGTGAGGGGATAATTAATCTCCCCTGCTTGGGCTCCAACTAACAGTATATCCTGTATCACTTCCGCATTTGAAACACTATTGTATTGTGATTGTTGTGTGTTTTACTGAGTGTAAATCATGTAAAAGAGCAGCTTGCTTGTCAACATCTTTTTCAGGATGGCATTTCACAAATGTTTCCCACCTTGTGTGCATCGTCTGACAGGTACGAGGACTGTTACATTCCCTGGCCAAGCTCCCATGCGGAAGTGGTGCTAGGTTAGACTGATGGCATTCATTGTCAACGCATGAGCTCCAGACACTTTATTTGCAGCTCACCATTTTGAAGGACGACACCTGTCCCCCTCCCTCCCACCGCAGCTGGGATGCAGAACACAAAGAGTTTGAGGAGGATTTGTCACCACCGCAAGCCTTGCATGCCTCCCCCCTTCAATTTCAAGCATCTTCACAGATTGAATTAGCAAGGGAGATTTGTTGGTTATGATGAAGATGGATACGCTATATTGCTTACAGCGCCTGAAGGTGAGGCCTGGTCTTAATCAGTCAATTACTTATGAGCCCATTTCTAAAGATCTCATCTTTGGGTTGCTGTTGATAGATACAAGTAGATGTGTAAGAGTGTTTGGGAAAATGACCATGCATTTAAGGGTTAAAAACATATAAATTCCGTATATTAAATCAATAAATATATTTTGAAATTGGACACATATACAATAAATGCATCATTTGTACCATTTACATTGATATGTAGAACAATTGCTAAACCAGAACTGTCTCTTTAAGAATAGGGGTAGTTCAGCGAGCGTCTCACAGAAGTGTTTCATTTGAGAGTTGAATGGCTTTTTTACCGCATTTTGCAAAGTGTGGTTAAAATTGAATGTTTCTTTTTAATGGTTTTTGATTAACAACTGACTGTAAAGAACAGAGAGGATATTAAGAGAGGCATTATTCGGGGTCTGTGTATCTCAGCGAGTATTGACGTTGACTATCACACCTGGAGTCGTGAGTTTGAATCCAGCGCGTGCTGAGTGAAACCAGTCAGGTCTACTTAGCAACCAAATTGGCCCGGTTGCTAGGGAGGGTAGGGTCACATGGGGTAACCTCCTCGTGGTCGCTATAATGTGGTTCTCGCTCTCGGTGGGGCGTGTGGTGAGTTGTGCGTGGATGCTGCGGAGAATAGCGTGAAGCCTCCACACATGCTACGTCTCCATGGTAACACGCTCAACAAGTCACGTGATAAGACGCGCGGCTTCACGGTCTCACACGCGGAGGTAACTAAGATTCGTCCTCTTCCACCCGGATTGAGGCGAGTCACTACACCACCATGAGGACTTAGAGCACATTGGGAATTGGCCGTTCCCAACTGAAAAAAAAAAAGACGACGACATTCATGATATTCAGTGAAAACTGGATTGCATGGATCTTGTCTTTGGACACTTTTACTCTCAACATGCAGCTGATTAATCTCGCTGCTTAAAAAAAAAAATATTAAGAATTAGAATCATTCAAATGAAAATCATTTTTTGTTTACCAATCCCGAATCCCCATTTAGTTTTTATTTAAAATGTCAATAGATTTTGTTCAATTTAAAAAAAATTGAATTCTATGACATGCACAAACTACGATTGAAACACCAAATATATAGAAGTACAGATGTGCATCAGTAAAGACTGTGACTGCCCAAAGCCATGTCAATACATCGTTGACTTTGAGAATATAATTAACATGTTTCTTTGGGGGTTATTCTAAAACGCTGATCACAATGCCGGTCATCAAAATGATTGGCTAAAGTTATCCCAGAACTCAACACTCTTTTGCTCCCAGACATGAGATATCTGCTGCTGAACGGTAGCAAACATCTTCAGCTCAAGCTCCACAGCGGCTTCCACTTCCATTTACAAACATGGGATGAAAATGATGCTTTAATTTATTTTGAGATGTTCCAATTTGTGCACATAAATTACATTTGCTGGGAACACGGACATTGCAGCACCTTATTCACGAAACAAGAGCAGGACAAATTAGAGTAAATGGTTGAAGCGCTTCTATTGAATTCAATGGGACAATGAACAAAAGAAAGGATTCTTGAAAGATTTTAAAGAATTGCTTGTTTAACGGTTCATTGAACGGTGTATTTTAACATGCTGATGTTGTTGCTCTATTAAAGTAATACGCCACTGGAATACAGGGTTTCTGCGGGTTCAAAGGAATGAAATAAAGACTTAATGCCAAATAGAAAATATTAACAATTAATTAGCTGGTAAATACAAAACCACTGATGCTACTTGTATGACGTGTTTTCATATATATATATATATATATATAGTTTGTGCATTTATGTGTTAATAAAACATTAAAACTGTAAATGAAATCATTATGAATGCATGTAGCCTATATTGTGACCCTTCTCTTTAGTCACTTGCTTTCCAGCAAGACGTGACGCACTAGACCAATGCTCTGGCAACATCACCGCTTGTGTCAAACACCATGCACAAAAAGAAATTAATCTGATGTTGGTCTAGTTAGGGTTCATATGTTTACTAAATAAAAAAAATTATATTTATGCATTTGGCAGACGCTTTTATCCAAAGTGAATTACAGAGCACTTATTACAGGGACAATCCCCCCGGAGCAACCTGGAGTTAAGTGTCTTACTCAAGGACACAATGGTGGTGACTGTGGGGATCAAACCAGCAACCTTCTGAGTACCAATGTATTATACAGAGCACTTATTACAGGGACAATCCCCCTGGAGCAACCTGGAGTTAAGTGTCTTACTCAAGGACACAATGGTGGTGACTGTGGGGATCAAACCAGCAACCTCCTGATTGCCAGTTATGTGCTTTAGCCCACTACACCACCAAACACCAATTTTAGTTGAGTTTCCAAGTTTCCGAAACTTTCTGAGAGCCAAAAATTGTTAGCTGGGTAGCAGATAAACCCCCTGACCAAAAGGAGTTGAAAATGAGAACCACACCTTAAACTGATTTTATTTCCTTGAACTTTTATTAAAAAAGAAAAAAAAAAAGGGCAAAAAGTATTAAAGAGAAACAAAAAAAAAAAAAAAAAAAATGGTATGTTTGTTGTGTGTGCTCATGCCCCCTCAAATTAGAAAAAAAAGCAACAATATTATTAAGTACTAACATAAAACCACATCAGCATGGAAACGGTCCATCAATTCATTTGGAAATGCAGGAGGAACAGCACAATAATGTGAATGAGTCATGTAACGCATATAAAACACCAACACTATCACGTCTACTGGGTCAGAACAGTGCTCACACACACACCTGAGAGATGCCCTTCACCGGAATGGAGGAGGAAAACGGGAAATACAGATGTGTGAGGGGTTAAATCCTTCCTCTGATATGAAAACGCTATTCTACAGGACGCATCAGCACACGCCAACGCTATTTACACCAAACACAGTGCGTGTGTGTGTGTGTGTGTGGGGGGGGGTAAAAGAGAATTGTGGGAAACTGATTTTGGCAGTGTGTGTATATCTATATAAGTGTGTGTGCATCATCTAATGCCGCCGCCGTTTCTTGCTGCTAGGGGGCGGGGCTGATGTATGGCCCTTCCTCTTCTTATTTGAGGTCTCCTCTGTGTCCTCATATTGACTCTCACGATCCGCTGGCAAAGGAAAGACAAATATGTTACAAAAAGGCAGACTGATGTGCACACAAGGCACTTTTTTGTCTCGCATACTACCGGTTAACCGTTCCAAACCAGGACGCGGTTTTATTTCCTCCCTCAAGAGAATTTATTTCTCTCTTGTGATGCACTCATGTTTAACTCTTGTTAGTTGACAAATCAAACTACAGTGTGTGAAAAGTGGATGTTAATCACCTTTCCTGGCTTCCTCCTCCAGCTCGTCCCAGTCTTTGCCGCTCTCCTCCCCGCTGCCAATAGATGCGCTGTACTCTGAGAGACAAAAACAAGCATCAGAAATCAGATTCAGATGAGCATATATTTACTTGAGAACACATGAACAATATTAATCATTTCAATAAACGATAACTGCACATCATGTTACCGGAGTCCTCAGTCTCTGATGAGTAATCTTCATCACTGTCCTCCTCTTCCTCCTCCTCCTCATCAGCTGAAGGGTTAAACGTCTCGTCCTCTATCTCAGACTCAGAGTCCTGCTCAGCTCCACTGCCCTGAAACACACACACACACACGTTAATTAGCCTTCACCGCACACAAACTACATTCTGTGCTGTTGTAGTAGTAGGCAGTAGTAAAAGTTGCTAGCAGTATTAATAGTATTTAATAGTTAGTATTAAGCAGCAGTAAATGTGGTTAGTAATAATAGTACAAGTAGTAGCAGCAGTTAGCAGAAGGCAGCAGCAGTAAAATTGGTTAGTAGTAGTCGTAGAAAGTAGTAAAAGCAGTTAAAAGTAGTAGTATTAGTAAGGTGTAAAAGTGGTTATAGTAAGGGCTGGGTATCGAATTCGATACATTTTAGGCACCGACCGAATTGCCTCTAAACTATCGAGTATCGAAAAATGTCTTGTCGTTCGGTACCAAATTTCGATACCCAAGGAGTTCATCTCGTCAACATCAGTGATATGCGTGTAACATGTTAGATGTGCCCAAATCTAATCGTGCCAGCGATTGACTGTTTAAGCATCAGGGAAAAACACTAGATTACGCCCAGAGATGAGGCTCACACGTGAGGCTGTTGTGTGTATGAGTCCCAAACCCCATACATGTGAAAGATGTGGAAAAGATCAAAAGTGTGGCTACATTTCACCAGGCTCGATGCCAACAGCGAAATGGCAGCTATGCAATATTTCCAACAAGATAATTGCAACACGACAAATCTGATGAAGCACTTGAAAGTGCACAGAATAAACTTAAGAGCAGACAGTTGCTCCGTCTTTGACTGCAAGAAGACCGAGCCGGTGCAGTCATCCTCTCAGCGTCCTCCTGCCACAGTCCTCCTCCAACACGCCCACCACTCGAGTCCTCCTCCAACACGCCCACCACTCAAGCCCTCCTCCAACACGCCCACCACTCGAGCCCTCACCCAACACGCCCACCACTCGAGCCCTCCCCCAACACGCCCACCTCACGAGTCCTCCCCCAACACGCCCACCTCACGAGTCCTCCCCCAACACGCCCACCACTCGAGCCCTCCTCCAACACGCCCACCACTCGAGCCCTCCAATACTACTGATGACTGCAGCGGCGCTATGACTGGGACTCCGACAGGTAGGTTAACGTTTAGCAAACAAACAAAATGGTTGAACTTGTAGCGGTACATGCTTGTGTACATGTTAAATTAACGTTTCTGTGTGCGGTGGCATAGTCCTATAAACTGGGACCTACGTAACATTAGATATTGTTTGGATGTATGGCTATACATAGCTAGCTAAATCGATGCTAAAAATGCTTTAATGTTGACCGTAACTGATCAAGTTCAACTCACAAACTAGTTATCTTGTTGAACCGTACTTATCCTCAGGATTGTCTGAAGTAACAGTTTAGCTCTCTTATTTGTTTTTTAATGTTATAGCCAATGCCCCTGCCGACCCTGGCATGAGGAGACCAGAAGGCTCAGGAGATGAGTCTACAAATTGAAAAAATAAAACCAAAGTTCTTTTTGAGGTAATGTTTGTAATCTTGTTAAAACGGATTTCATAAAATTGGTATCGAAAAAAGTATAGTTTAGGAACCGGTATTGAAGTTAAGATGCCCAGTCCTAGTTATAGTAACAGTAGGATTAGTGGTAGCAGTTATTAGGCAGCAGTAAAAGTGGTTAATACAAGTAGTGTAGTAGAACAGGTAGGCAGTACTAAAACGTTGTTAGTAGTAGCAGCAGTTAGTAGTAGCTGTAGTGCAATTAGGAGTAAAATAACTTAAAATTTCCTCCTTTGGTTGGGAATAAGCAACTGGATTTTACAGTGCACAGTGATTTCTGTTCCCTCATATAATCGTGATTTACCAAATAATTGTGATCTGATGATTTTGTAATAATAGCAGACAGGTCTAACGATCAGACATATTAAGCAGATGGATTATACGTGAAATTGTCCTCAGAAGCCGTACAAGAAACTGTAGATCAGATGAAACAGATCTCACCTCACTCTCTGGGTCGAGGAAAGACCAGCCGCCCTGCTCAAAGAAGCCCTCGGGATCATCAACGATCGTCTTCATGATCTTCGTCCAATTCAAAGACTGGACGCCCTCGGTGTACTTTATATCACAAGAGCTGCAGACACACACAATATATACAGCCTTATTTTACCAGATCTATCAAGTGACAGATTTACACTAACATGCCATCATATTCGATTGAACTGCCTTTGACACTGGCAACAGACAGGAAGTGTTTTCTCCAGCCTTTTAAAAGTTGATAAGCCCGTTTTATTTTGCCATCCTAATTATACACAATCATAAGCTTGGTTGATTCTCAGATTTTAGCAGTGTTTTCCCCTGCGGTCAGTGCAGACCTCTGAATGACCCATCACTTGAGAACTTCTGCTTTATTGTGTTAGGGGGCGGAGCTTACTTGAGCCACTCTTTGATAGGGTCGAGAGAGTTGACGGGCACGGCGTTGATCATGGTGACTTTCTTGTTGTAGTCTTTGTAAACAATGACAACATCAAAGTTCTTCAGATGAAACTGGACTCGCTCGAAATGCACCAACTCCACCTCGTCGAGGGTCACCACGAATGGAGGCTAGAGAGGGAGAGACGGGTAAAAAGGGCATAAGAACAGGTGACACATTATGACCATTGTTGAAAAGTAAAAATATATAAAAATTAAAAAAAGCAGCAACACACCCATTCCGTGACGTTACAGAGCGAACTAGACGTGGGCTGCAGTAGACATGTGCTCCTGTAGGGGGCGCCCTGGAATCTAAAACACATGAATGACATCAGCACGTGACGGGCCAATCTGTGGCTTACTTCCACATCACTCAAATCATAAAATAATAAGTTATAACTGATTTAAATCTGATTCGCACATATGCATATTCAAATAAATCAAAAGGTGCATAGCGCCAGCTTTTACATTGTAATTGTAATAACTGAACATGACATTTCAAATATACTAAAGAGTGAATAAGGTTCGATAGCTGTAGTTAAAAGGCAAGATTTTCAGTGAATAATGACTAACATTTTTAAAAAGGTCCCATTAAAAGTTGTCCATGTGCATGACTCGTGTGTAACATTCCAAGTCTTCTGAAGTCATGAAAAATAAACAAATTTAAAATCGTTATTTACTGAAAACCTCGTCTCTCATGGAACACGTCGACAACCGTTTTTCAATCTGAAAAGCAAACTTAAAATTTCAATAACGACTTAATTTTCCGCACTTTATCGCAAGCGCCTTCGTATGACTCGAGAAGACTCTGAACTCAGCACTTTGAGTCGAAAAAAACACATTTTATGGTCCTTTTTTTGTAGCTCAACAGACTTGGTCACTATGAACCGTCAGTATATGGATAAGAGCTGCGTGAAGAATAATTATCTTGTGTTTCATGGACGAAAGAAAGCCATAATGATTTGGAAGAAAATGAGGCTGATTAAATGACTATATACAGGTGAAACTCGAAAAATTAGAATATTGTGCAAAAGTTAATTAATTTCAGTAATTCAACTTAAAAGGTGAAACTAATATATTATAAAGACTCATTACAAGCAAAGTAAGATATTTCAAGCCTTTATTTGATATAATTTTGATGATTATGGCTTACAGCTTATGAAAACCCCAAATTCAGAATCTCAGAAAATTAGAATATTACATGAAATCAATAAAAAAAGGATTTTAAATACAGAAATGTCGGCCCTCTGAAAAGTATAATCATGCATATGTACTCAGTACTTGGTTTGGGCCCCTTTTGCATTAATTACTGCCTCAATGCGGCATGGCATGGATGCTATCAGCCTGTGGCACTGCTGAGGTGTTATGGAAGACCAAGATGCTTCAATAGCGGCCTTCAGCTCTTCTGCATTGTTTGGTCTCATGTCTCTCATCTTTCTCTTGGCAATGCCCCATAGATTCTCTATGGGGTTCAGGTCAGGCGAGTTTGCTGGCCAATCAAGCACAGTAATACCATGGTCATTGAACCAGGTTTTGGTACTTTTGGCAGTGTGGGCAGGTGCCAAGTCCTGCTGGAAAATGAAGTCAGCATCTCCATAAAGCTTGTCTGCTGAAGGAAGCATGAAGTGCTCTAAAATGTCCCAGTAGACGGCTGCGTTGACTCTGGACTTAATAAAGCACAGTGGACCAACACCAGCCGATGACATGGCTCCCCAAACCAACACAGACTGTGGAAACTTCACACTGGACTTCAAGCATCTTGGATTGTGTGCCTCTCCATTCTTCCTCCAGACTCTGGGACCTTGGTTTCCAAATGAGATGCAAAATTTGCTCTCATCAGAAAAGAGGACTTTGGACCACTGAGCAACAGACCAGTTCTTTGTTTCTTTAGCCCAGGTAAGACGTTTGACATTTGAAGCCCATGTCCAGGACCCGTCTGTGTGTGGTGGCTCTTGATGCAGTAACTCCAGCCTCAGTCCACTCCTTGTGAAGCTCCCCACACATTTGAATGGCCTTTTCCTGACAATCCTCTCCAGGCTACGGTCATCCCTGCTGCTTTTGCACCTTTTTCTTCCACACTTTTCCCTTCCACTTAACTTTCTATTAATGTGCTTTGATACAGCACTTTGAGAACATCCAACTTCTTTTGCAATTACCTTTTGAGGCTTTCCCTCCTTGTGGAGGGTGTCAATGATGGTTTTCTGCACAACTGTCAGGTCAGCAGTCTTCCCCATGATTGTGAATTCAACTGAACCAGACTGAGAGACCATTTAAAGGCTCAGGAACCCTTTGCAGGTGTTTTGGATTAATTAGCTGATTAGAGTGTGACACTTTGAGCCTACAATACTGAACCTTTTCACAATATTCTAATTTTCTGAGATTCTGAATTTGGGGTTTTCATAAGCTGTAAGCCATAATCATCAAAATTATATCAAATAAAGGCTTGAAATATCTTACTTTGCTTGTAATGAGTCTATATAATATATTAGTTTCACCTTTTAAGTTGAATTACTGAAATTAATGAACTTTTGCACGATATTCTAATTTTTCGAGTTTCACCTGTATTTGGGTGAACTATTTTATTTGACATTTTAACATTTCTTGCACTCACCCCAGATCTCTGAATGGCACCTCAAACTCCAGATCGTCTTTGGTCAGCGACTCGACTTTCTCGATGAAGTTCTTGAAGGCGGATTTGAGTTTGTGTCGCATCTCTCGCTCCATCTGTTCAGCGTAGAGGTCGTCCCGGTCGTGCATGTGCTGGTGTTTGCCCAGATCTGTGGTGATCTCGCCCACCTCCGTGTAGAATTGCACGTCTGTGTGACGCTTCTTACCAAACATAATGGCGTTCTGACACAGAGAGAACGATTTGAATTGGAGCCATTTATTTTTCATATTTAAGTACTACCAATAAGACTTCAATTGAACAATCTCAATATCAATTCTTTAATCCAAAAGAACAATATTATAAAAGACGCTCTTTACAGAACTGCCGGTTTTCTTAAAGGGACAGTGTCGATTTATAGAACGTGTTCCACTGATTAATCTTAACTCATGAATTCTATAAATTATACTTCAAACAATGATAATATATGCAATTTAGAATTCATTGATGGAACGAATACTAACGTTCCATTAGTTAACATTATTAAATGCATTGGGTAATATGAACAATATATTTTCTTTTACAGTATTTATTAATGTTAGTTAATAAAAATACAATTGGCCGTTCGCTAGGCCCCGCCTTAAGTGTTTCTGACCAATCCAGTCTTCGCTGCTGACCCGCCACAATTACTCTACATTTTTACAATGAGAATGTGTGTTTAAGTCCTTTTAAGTGGGACTTTATGGAAATGATCCTAAAAAACATTGTCGCTGTGTCACTTGTAACAGAGACACAAGGTACACAGAGAGGATACATGCAGTGTTTTTGGGTATTTTCAAAAACATCTTTAAATAAATCTGGAGAGGAGCACATCAGCAATGACACCTACATTTCCTCCATCGCTAATTAAAGCTAACAACTTAAAATCAATTCATTTATGTATCGATTCAGGTCTTTGTAATTTAACCTGTACTCAGTAATTTGACTGAAAACTGTGCAGACTGTCAATCAGAATTGAGACAAATGATCATCACAGTCACATAAAAAGAAAGTCATCTGAAAGCGATTACAAACCTCAAAACAATAGTGTACATGAAAATAACTGCTTATACAGTCTCATTAACTAAGATTGATAAATGCTGTAAAAGTATTGTTAATTCATGTAGTTCATTAACTAATGTTAAGAAATAAAACCTTATTGCAAAGTGTTACCGGTACATTTTTAAAAAACTAAAATGACCAAAATACAAATTAAATATTGATAAATGACAAAATTAGACCTAGTTAGAAGGTCCCCAGAATAACAACACAATTAGCTTTCGTTCATACCAAATTTTCAGTTTTTCAATTTGAGTCCGGGAATATAAATTTAGACGGTTCAGTCCCAAGTCTTTCTTTTGTATCCGAACCATTTTCTCGTCGTGTCTCACCTTGAGATGGAAGTGTAGTACGATGATCATTTCCCCGTCACAGGGTTGGAATACGGAGTGTTTGATGTTGTTGTACAGGATGTCGACTTTATCACCACGCACCGATGTGAAACGGAAACCTGTAGAGACACGGAGAGAGAGGAGTCAAATCCTGCAGATGTGTGAATCCTGAAGTCATTTAACAATTCTGGTAATGACTCTTTAACGATTCCTTTAGTACTCATTTCTGTACACAACTCCGATATTCAACAAAAACACCACCATTTTTAAATCAAATGTTTTAGGTACTAATTCTTAAAAATAAATCTGTTCATATCGAGTTGAAAGAAAGAGACGACTTGAGTCAAGAACTGCTCCAACCGTCTGGTTGAATGCTGACTATCACCGCCTGGAGTCGCGAGTTTGAATCCAGGATGTGCTGAGTGACTCCAGTCAGGTCTCCTAAGCAACCAAATTGTCCCGGTTGCTAGGGAGGGTAGAGTCACATGGGGTAACCTCCTCGTGGTGGTGATTAGTGGTTCTCTCAATGGGGCGTGTGGTGAGTTGTGTGTGGAGAGTAGCATGAGTCTCCACATGCTGTGAGTCTCCGCGGTGTCATGCACAACGAGTCACGTGATAAGATGCGCGGATTGACGGTCTCAGACACGGAGATTCGTCCACGAGTCACTACGCCACCACGAGGACTTAGAGCGCATTGGGAATTGGCCACTCCAAATTGGGTGAAAAAAGGGAATTGTGATTTGAAGCAATTATGATTATTATTAGTAGTCATAGTATTAGGTGTATCACAGTGAATATTACATAACTTTACAGTGGTGATGTATTTGTATCATACTTCCTATAAATGTACCTTTCATTTATACGGAGCTTTTATTTTGACCAATGAGCTCTGACATTTGACCACAGATTCCCACTCTGTAAAAGCCGGTCGCTACACAACTCCGCGATTATAAAACCGCAAAAGTTTGCCTTTTAATTAAAATGTACTCCAGTGCCCGACTGATATTATCGGCTGAAATTAGCCTTTGACCGATAGGAAAACTTTTCAGAACATATAATGCAGAAAATGGTGTTTTACAATTGGAGTCATAACATAGTTTGTCCAGCAGAGTGCGCTCCGACTCCACTGTGTACTGAGCTGAGCTGACGGTGGTTCTGCAGACAGGGTGGTGGTAAGCGGTGTCTTCACGGCAAGTTGCTAACTAGTTTGTGAAAGACATGATAGAAAGTTAATAAATAACCCCATCATTTTCCCTTTTCAATATAACGTTAACCCTGTCCCTGACAACCATGTCACTCATGTTTATCTCATCTGTTTGTGTTAGCCAGCTATAATTTGTCAGTGCAGTCAGTAACACAGCAGATTGAAAGAGCATCTTTTTGCAGCTCAGCAGACAACGGTGCGGTGGTGGATTGTGTCTGTTGAGTGCTGATTTCACACTACGTTGTGATCTAGTTGGTGAGACGCAATGCTGGAAAGTAAATAAATTCCATCTTTTGCTCTCTGTGACATCGAGCTAATAGCTAACCATGTAGCTACTTCCATTGCTCGTCAGCTGAGTGGAAGCTAATGTGTAAACATGTATTGACCAAACGGTTTTATTCAGGGTTCCCAGTGTGGTACCCCTTCAACCGAACAATTCCAGTCACTGCATTTAAAAATTTAATATTTATATTGGCTATATTAGCCACCATATCAGTGAATATCAACAATTTTTACTCCATCGTGCGTCTCACCGTTGGTGTGCGCCTCGAGCGAGCCCTGCATCCTCTTCTGGGCGATGTTGGGGCGGATGTAAAGGTCTTTGAGTTTGGGGTTGCTGCGGTTGAGGTTGATAACAAGCGAGTCTTGTTTAACGATGCCCTCTTTCTCCTTCTCCTCCGCTTCACGCGTCTTATAGCGCTTCTGCACCTCCTTTATGATGCGGAAGGCGTTCTGCAGGTTGGTGGATGGAACGGAGTGATCGCCGGGGGATTTGAGGTTAGACGCGCGGTACGTACTGAGAAAGAGACAGAGACAATGTTAGTGTGCAACTGTTACAGTGCGTCATGCAAACAGGGTTATATCGCAGCAGCTCTTACATCTCTTTGACAAACGTGGCCTCTGGATTGGGGAAGATATTTCCCTCGTGACGTCCCAGCGAGCTGCCCGGCACAAAGAAGTTGATCCTCAGATACGTGTAGTCTCCTTCAACGGACATACTGATGTTCTGCACACACACAGGGAATAGTTTATGCATTGTTCGTGATGGCAAACCAGTTGTGTTGAACGCACGCTACGCTGTGCTTGCTAATAAAAACGTTCTCATTTTCACCGAGGGTCTGGAGCGCAGTTATGCTGTTGTGTACATGGGTCAAGGATATTTGGAGATTTCTAAAAATGAAGGAAGTGACTTTGTAACCAGAGACTGTCCCACTTACCTTTATAGTAGCGATGTGAAAGGGAGTAGCGATGCCAAACACGGGCATGACAACGGTCTCGTATTTCTTATCGATGAAGATCTTCATGTCTCTGATGTCCTTTTCGCGAGGCATCTGCGACACGTTCTTATACGAAACATTTGACTTCCTGGCCCTGGAGAGAAACATTGCAAGAAAAAGTAGCAACTCAGTACATGTTTGCAGCTTATTTGTGTCTACATCAGGCTAGTACAACTAGTTATGTAATAGTTGTATTAGTTATTATAAGTATATGTAAACCACGCAAGCACTCAACACTCTGATTGGACGTTGCAAAACAACCAATATTGCCGTGATCGCACATCAGTTGAACACCATTACATGGCAAGTTGCTTGCCAATCAAACAGCCTATGGTAAAAACTGGAGAACTATGCAACTTGGAAGAATTATTTATTGATATTATGGCTCAAGTCACTCCAATTGAAGTCCATGTGATTTGAGGCATCATTCACATCTTCCTCTTACTTCTGGATCTGTTGTCCTCCTCTCTGCTCCGTCAGACGGCGCTTCGCCTCCTCATTCACGTGATTGGCCAGTTCCTTCTGATGGGTCCGCCTCTTCTCCTCGGCTGTCATCTCATTCTAACAATCAGATTACAGAGATGGAGAACACACATATGAAACAACTAACAATTGATCTCTTGCGGTGCATTCACATACAACGCGTAGAAACTTTTGGTCTTGCATTGCTCGCAGAGTTTGACCGCTGGATTATAAATTTGTGTGTAAACTCGCGTTCGCGCGAGTAACGTGAACCCACAAGTATTCCTGCTTCTCTTCCGGAAAAGGACAGGAGGCGGGGCTTCTATGACTTGGTTCATAGTAAAGTACAACCAATAGCTGGAATCAAGTAGACGCGCATATTTTCAGAACTTACCAGGAACTTCCTCGCTCACGTTCCTGAAAGCAACGTCTTTATTCGTCCGGTCTCTGTACATGTATGATGTTGAATCACACACCGCTACAACATTTTTTCCAGATTTCTTCTGCTAATACATCAGTGACATCTGGACAATCTCAAAGCTAATAGGCTTTTGATGCAGATTTTTAAGCGAATGAATTGGTTTTGCGTGTTCAAGTGGCACGAATTCTTGTCTATTTGCATCTTTGCATGAAATTGCGCCACGTGAAATGCTCGCTTCGCATTGTATGTGAATGCACCACTACAGTAAGTGTAATAATTAGGGCTGTTAATTTAACGTTAATTTAGTGAACAGCCCTTAAGTTGACCCTTCAGAACTCGATTGCGAAATGAAGGAAGTGATAAGGAAATAAACGACATATTGATTTACAAAACGCTTTTGTGTTCTATAATGTAACTTTTGACAGTAAATATTGATATATGTGACTGATTATGATTAATTCTGATTTATTAAATCAGCATATCGTGTGATAACTTGGATACATTTTCAATAATGATAACAGCCCTAATAGTCATTTTTGTGTGCGCATTAAACAGGAAAACCGCAGATACCCTGGTTCTGTCCGTCATTAGGGCGGCGCCACGCGCTCCTTTCCCCAGCAGCTCCTCTGCATTATCATCCTCTTCCTCGTCGTCTTCATCATCGTTCTACAGACATACAGGAAAACATCAACAACAAGAAGAAACCTAAAGCAACGTTCGTTTGATCGATCTGATTCGTTACCTTCAGGAAAATTCCAACGTTTTTTATCTTCTTTTTCACAGGCGTAAGAACGGTTGCTTGGTCCTCCTGTGGGCACAAACACACACATGCATACATATGAGTCAAGATACCAAACGTGAGCAAATGAGAGCGAGTGTGTGTGTCACACGCACCTCATTAATCTGTATGGTGTCTCCGATGAACAGTGCGTATTTCTTCTGCTCATCTTTCTTTCCCTCTTTGTTGATCATATCAGAAAACCCCAGACTGATGCTGAAAACCATTCCTATACAAACACGTTTAACATGTGTAAGGTCCAAGATTAACTCAAGTCAAAATCGTCTTTGCCGCCAATGTAAAAATGAATGCACATCTAACAACATCACAAGATGAACTCTAGGGAGCCAGGTATCTTATATTATTTTACTTTAAAAACTTAAAACATGGTACAATTTGCTTTCGCGACACTAACAAAATGATTGTCTTCTTTGTAAATAATCGATTGCATTTGTAAGTCGCATTTGAAAAAGAAAGAGCACTTACAAAATAAACATTAAAATACATCCAGTAAGAAATTCTTCTGGCCGGTAAATCTCATGGACCTTGAATAGATGCATTAACACTCACCTTTTTTGAGTTTGTATTGATTTTTTGCATTGAGTACGAGCGATCCTTCTCTGAACTCAATCCCCATCGCAAACCTGCAGCACAAAACAAACCGGCGACACTCACAACTTCAGTTTTGTTTCTTAAAGCCCAGACATACTCTATGCACTTATGTAAACACATGCTACTAGCTGCTTCAGACACTACTGCATTGCGCAGTGTGTCGAGGGTGAATTCATAATGCAATGCAAATGTGCTGCATTCTCAGCGTGGCCACTAGGGATGCTATAGTGAATATTAGCTATATTCATTTATCTCTACAGGGTTTGAAAAACCCTTGCTGTGCTAGTTAAAGTCATAAATGTTGGCTCCAAAAAGCAACTATCGGCACCGATTAATCGGCAAAACCGATATATCTGTCTACCTCTAATGTTTATAGCTAGTTCCCTGAAAAATAACACCCCAATTTCTCTCTGTTTGTTACTGCTAAGGAAGCATTTTAAGTATGCTAAACTGGCCACACATTTGTTTGAACGTCTACTTCAGGGGTGCCCAATACGTCGATCGCGATCTACCAGTCGATCGCAAAGGCAATGCTGGTAGATCGCACAAAATTGAAATGTATTTCGTTACATTTTAATACAAATAAATATAATGTCTTTCCATATTTTAGTTACTGTCTGACTTGCAATTGACGAGTACATTTTGACCAGGCTAGATTTTTGTTTATTCAGTTGCCATGACAACTAGGTTCGCGCCTTCAAAAGGCTTCTGAGAACAGAGCGCGAAATTGCGAAGCTAGCAGTTTTTGAGGCTAGCTACCAGCAGCTAATGCCCGGATTATACAAAACTGTCTGATTCAATTCAGTGCAAGTCATCAGAATAAGGTCAATGCCCTGACTATTGTAATCTATTGTGCTGTAGGTGTTTTGGGTTTAGTGTTCAAACTGAATGATATCAACATTGAACATTATTATATTTTTTTTTTATTAATTAGAAGATGAATTCCATGTAGGGATACATGCAGTAGTCCCAACAAGCATTTTCTTATTTTAAATGAAACTGTGTTTTTTTTAGTTGGTCATTTAAAAGTGTGGGCACCCCTGGTCTACTTGCTTAAAGAGTACGTTTATGGCCTTATAGCACGCGCACACACACAAACACACATGCCGTCTCATGGATTGGCGACACATACCCAATATTTTTGGTGAGTTTGTTAACTAGATCTGGTTTCTCTTTCTTGACAAACTCCAGGACGGCATTAAAAGCATCACAGAGCTTCACTCCTGAAAATTGCATCACACACACACACACACACACACACACACACACATCATAATGCAGTAGCATACTTATGAAATGATGACCATCACTATCATGGACATGTGCATTAATTCAAGCATTGTCCAGTTTGCATTAAATAAAAGTTTAGCATTTTAATCCAATGTTGTGTAGTATGCGTATTCAGATAGCATATGTAGGGTAGTGCACTATTCAGTACACCACTCGATCGGTGTGCTCACCGTGCTTCAACTCTTTGAGAAGCTCCTCCTCCACCTGCAACAGGAAGTTGTAATTGTCCTGCATTTCCTGCGGCGGGTCGACCATGAGCGTGCGCACCAGATTCGAGCAGTAGGATTTGTAACGGATTCCCATCGCACACGTGATCGCGCCGAAGTGCATGTGATTCTTATCGCTGAGAGACAGATTCAGGGCATTATTTAACATATTTTGCACCACAGAATTGAGCAACACTAAAATTATGAACCATTAAAAAGAGAATATTTCAACACATGACATTTCTTATATAGTTTGGCACTGCAAAACAACAGTGTGGACACTTATCACACATTTATGGTGGTTTTTTTATTGGTAACATACATAAGCAGCATTGTAGAGATCTTAATGAACTTTACCAAGTGCTTTTTAAGAAGGAAAAATACTGAGATATACATTTAAGAGTTGTGCACCATGAACCAACCCAACCAGCTCTAAGGTGAACTACAAATAGAGCCGTCGTCATAATGAAATCTGGCTGATGCTTAACTGTCAAACAAATAATTGACGATTAATTGTCTGTTTCAGGGCTTTCGTTAAATCCTTTATTTTCATTGCTTGCTCTTTTGGCACACTTTGTTAGCTGCAACTCTGCTTGGGGGATTTCCCTGCTCATGATCTTGGTTAACGTAGCTCTTAATCTGAGGGTGTCTGTGTATCTCAGCAAGTATTGGCGCTGACTATCACCCCTGGAGTCGTGAGTTTGAATCCAGGGTGTGCTGAGTGACTACAGTCAGGCTTCCTTAGCAACCAAATTGGCCCGGTTGCTAGGGAGGGTAGAGTCACATGGGGTAACCTCCTCACGGTCCCTATAATGTGGTTCTTCAATACTATGAAGGCCGCAATCTCACCTGACGACGCTGAATTTGAGGCTGTAGTTTCCACCACTCTGAATGATTGGGGGGTAGCACATCTCCACGGTGGAGGGGTCAACTCCCCCCAGATATTTCCTTTCCTCAATAGCCTTCTCCACCGACTCGGCCAAACGACTGTGCTTCACTTTCTGTTACACACATCCATATAAATAACCAAGCGCCAATAAACAGAGACAGAAGGGAAACGGATTATGTCGTACAGTGTTAACAATAGCTAAATGGCATTATGGGCAGCACAGCATAACACCTGAAACGGAGTATACAAACCTCGTCTGCGTCCACAATCTCCATGACTCGCTCCTTGAAGAACTTGGTGAAGACGTCACTGGTGATGGCAGCGGCCTTCTTCATGAGCGCCAGCTCACCATCCTCCTTCACTGCCATTGTGTACGCCACCACAGTACTGATGTCCACCTGACAAACACAATTCACACAAAATCACAAAGGAGAACAGAACTAGCTACACCAACATTTCAAACTCAAAGTTACTAAGCCAAACTTTGGAGTTCTGTGGATTTCAACTGTATGCTAATGTACCGTGAAACAATGACAAAATTCTGTTCTTGCGCAAGTAACCATTTAAAACTACTGATTTAAGAAAATTACCTGACAAATGTGCATTTTTAACATTGCAGATTTAGACCCATTACTAATGATTCAGTCTGTTTCGGCAATTGATTTGACCAATTGATTAGATCATGCTCTATGCTCGGTTTTACCAGTTAAACGTGCCGACTGTTGCTTTTTGTTTTTGTATGAGGTCAGTGATGCGGTCATTTTGGCCTTGTGTCCACCATGTCTGTGCACGTCATAGTAAGGAAAGCCTTTAACCTTCTATAAATCGTTTTAAAAACTATCTGCAGATTAATCGGTTATCGGTATCAGCAAAACTATCAATCTAGACAACGCAATACCAAGTTGTGGTTACTACTGACTGTGAATATATTATTATAATAGATTACTGACCAATATTGGACTTCAACAATACAGATAACTGAGGAGGAGGACAAGGCAGATAACCGATTAATCGGTTCATAGTTTTTAAAACAAGACTTTATTTACTATAACAGTAACATAACCTGAAAAAACAAATTACGATTTGTTGCATAACGTGGGACTTTTAAACTATAAACAAGACTGACACACAATGAATGTTGAAATGAATGCAAGTATTTACTAAATTAAGCTTTTTATAGTCTTATATTGCCTAGATAAACTGTTGTGTGTATATTTTTCACCAAATGAGGTTTAATGAGGAATAAGGTTTATTAAATCCCAATATGAAGTTGGGGGAAAAAACAAAACACTTATCTACAACTACCAAAAAGCAACTATTGGCACCGATTAATCCGTAAAGCCGATATATTAGACTACCTGTATGTTATTGTAATTATTTGGCTGAATAACGTTGCAGAAACAGCCCTCAATGACATTAGTTGCGATTTACCCGCTCAAGCCCCTCAGCTGTGATCATGTCACTCCAGCTCTTCATGTATTCTCCTGGGAATTTGTCCTTGATGAACACGCCCACCGTCTTGCCTTCTTTACTCCCACGGATGGCCTCTACCATCTTCTCAAAGTTTGCCTTGTTGCTCTCATTCTGTGATGGAAGATAGAGTCACAGTATAAAAGGCAGTCGAACAAACTATGGTTGGGCGTTACAATGCTAGCAGTTGAATCATGTAATCGCACGAATTTGATTATGGCGCTTAAATGCTTGAAATTTGTGTTGCAGTGCCTACATATTAATTTCCTGACAAATGGGTGAGATGATGTTGAAGGAACAAGAGTCCAGTATACATGGGAACTTCTTTGCACCTTTTCTCTGATGAGTAACGTGATGGGAGGGACTCCATTGGCGTTCTCGTTGCCCTTGGTAACAGCCACCTGCTTCAGAAACTCGACTTTCTTCTTACTAGCAAGAAAAATGATTTTAGTCTCACAAAACACCATTATAGTGTCAGTGAGCTCATAACCAAACAGCCACGTCTGCATGGAAAGAAAAACAAAATTATTCAGATGCCAGTGCAAACATGTAACGGTCACCCTCAGCTCTGATAATACTATTATAAATGCAACTATTCATGTATGATAATACCAGGTAAATTCAACTACCTGAAGTGCTGTAGATTTGGCATATACGATCTCTTCATCGACACCAACGGACACCAAAATGGCGTCCACCTTGCCGAACTCATCTTCACCTTTCTGTGACGAAAAAACATAGTTATGACATAGGGTAGTCAAACAGTTTATAGGGTAGTCAAACAGTTTATAGGAGTATGAATACATAAATAAAAACATGCACAATATATCTGCGATAATTTCAGTGTCAGACAATATTATTAAAAATCGGTCTAATTAGGCCGATATCTGATGCAGATACAAATATGGAGTAAAATAAATAGCAGGCTAATCTGTTTAGATTTGTAATAACTGTCACAATATCATTTAATGAAAAAAAAACTGCTTGAATGGTTAAAAAACTTGTAAGTAAATATTTATAATATAGGCAATTAAAAATGCAATATAGCTAATGACTATAGGCCCACATATCTGGATTTCTACATTCCAAAGATTAAATATTTTCTAAATAAATTGTTAATGGCGGTTATTAAGCCCTTGCAGAGATATTATGTTGTCCAAACAATAAAAAAATATTAACTTAAATGTATTAATATGGTTATAAAAATAATTTGCTCTCATCTGCAGCATGCTTGAATAGAGTTAGCACAGAGCTACATGCTAAATGCTACACCAAAGAGCACACATTTACAACAAAATAACACATGCATGTGACAGACCTTTACTAAAATACAACCAAAAACATACAACAAATTAAAGGATCTATGATTTATGAATAAACTGAATTTATCGAGAGGAAACGTGGTGAAACAGAATGTGCTAACATGCTAACACATTAGCCGCTGTGCTAATCACATATAAATATCATTTAAATAAAGCACTAAACTTGAACTTATTCCATTTAAAAATAACAATAAATCACCCAGAAGAGCGTCGGTTACTAATAAAGCCGCTTAAATGCATGTTTACATAACAGTTGTATGGAAATGAGGCCTGTTTGTATGTATATGTACATGTGTGCAGTTATCAGCATTATAAACACATAATATGTTAATTGTTATTAATTAACATCATTTATAAGATGTGTTAGTGATGTTTATAATACAAAATGAGCTCTCTGTACCTTCCAGTTGCCGTAGAATCGCTTGATGCGGCGGTAAAACGCGTCTTTATCCAGATTCACCGCCATAATGTCACATCAACAAACACTGAAACTCAGAAACTACAGCAGCTAATATACACTTAAACTCACTACTCTGATTTAAACTCAATGTTTGAATACCAACTGAACTACAAACGAAAGGGGGAAAATATAAATAAAGAGTGAATTCAAAATTAAAGACGTCCTATTAAAAAAAAAAAAAAAACATCAACAACAATAATATTCTTCTTTAAAATATGTTATTTTTGAAGTGCTGTTGGGTTTGATGTGTGTTGCAGTGTGCTGGTAAAACATCACGCTGCAACGCGCATGCGTGCATCTGATCTTTAGCCCCTCCCTCAACGTGCTTCTAAATAACGTTACTTTATCATAGGCATTTATTTATATATTTACTATAAGTATTTAGCTGTACATTGTACGAATGATATTTTTATCGCGCATTTATCTACTTTAAGTATTTGTTTGTTTATTACAGTAGTATTTATTTATGTATAATAGGTATTTCCGTATTTACTGTAGGTATTTCTTAACTATATATTCGATATTAAATTAATATCTGGTGTATTTCATGTCATTATGGCCTTTGTGTGGAAGTTGTAATTGTCCTGCACCTTTTCACGGTCACATGACGTGTTTTCTCTCCAGGGTAAAGCGCGCCCTGATGCTGACGTCGACTTCTCGCCGTCCGCTTGCATGGCTTTTTCCCGCCATCTCGTGTCATTCAAAAGCGCGCGAAAGTAGCTGAGCACGTGGGTGTGCAGCGCGCGCTCAGGCCAAATGAGGCAATCTGTGAAGCAGGCGCCTTTTCCAGTTTAATAAAGTGACTGAAAGTAATTTTTAAACAGTAGTCTATTTACATTTATCCAACATATCCCACCTCTTCTGCTATTACATTCCCTTGCACTATAATTGCGGGTACATTTGGTGTCCAAAATCATTATTTATTTTCTTATTTTTTAAATGGTTATATTTTTATTATTTTAATAGTTTGTTACTCATTGTCAAGGATCACAAGATGTTACAGGCCATAACAATATAATATTTTCTGTAAAAAGTGTCTTATATAGCTGAAAATCATGATTTTTTGTTGTCCGAATTAGTCGGTATGTATTTCCCATCATATACCATTGAGTAATCAAAATATTTTATTAACATTTTCTTTTGGTAATATTTTATTTATTTTATTAATAAATGCCCTTAATAGTCATTTTCCTAATTCTACAACATTAAATTATTAAAAAATAAATTTTATCTTATAAAAATGTGTGTCCATAAATCTCAATTCTGTTACCGTACCATACTTTGCCTTTAAATTGGTGGAATTATCTCCCACAACTATTTAAGTTACAGGAAATGATGTCACTTTGTGTGTGTGTGTAAGACAGAAATGCTACAATCACAATTCATCGTACACATGTCTGCTTTAGATATGCCACTCTCAGCTGCTGAGAAGCAGAAGAGGTATCGGGTGAGGCGTGATGCCAAGCCAGAGAGAAGAGCAGAGAACTTAGCAAAAGACAGGGAAAGATGGAGGCGCAACAAGGAGATGGGGAGAGAAGAAGACAACAGAGATACTGGAGGGAGGCACAGGTTGCAAGTAGGAGTGGTGGTGGTGTAGTGGTCCAAGCACATAACTGGTAATCTGGTAATCAGAAGGTTGCTGGTTTGATCCCCACAGTCACCACCATTGTGTCCTTGAGCAAGACACTTAACTCCAGGTTGCTCCGGGGGGATTGTCCCTGTAAATAAGTGCACTGTAAGTCACTTTGGATAAAAGCATCTGCCAAATGCATAAATGTAAGTAGAGCCAGAAGAGTAAGCACACCACAGAGTTCAGAGCCCTTTGAGTCACCCCAGAGTCCTAAAGGCCTACACAAACACAAAGTGAGGTTGGTAGACACTGTGGTGTATGTTGGTACATACAGCTAAGGGCACCAAAAGTTGATGGAACATGTGTGTTTAATGAGAAGTTGCTAATATATAAGTACTATGTAAGTGATCAATATGCCTCAATACCGGCAAAAGGGGAATTTTTTCCTATTCAGCACTGAACTGCACCGCTTCATGGCTGGAACATGGAATTTTTTGAGGCCAGTCATGGCAAGGGTGCTCCAGGTGGAGCTGGTGGATTGCTCAAACGTACTGCTGATGGATTAGTGAGTTGTGGGAGAGATATCCCTAATGCTCGGAAGTTGTTTCATGCCTTATTGGATGCAGAGACATCAGTGAAGCTCTTCTACATTGAGGAAGACACAATCAACAATGCAATTAAGGCAATGCCAAAAGTACTTCCTGTTGTGCCCTTAACAATGCAGATGCATCAAACAATAACGGTCTCACCTGGCCAGCTGATTTATCGTGATGTGAGCTGCTTCTGCTCCACAAAGCACAAATTGTGTGCCAGAGCCACCATACATTTAGCATTTGAGCCTCTTGGAGCAAGTGAAGAGCAAGAGGTGGAAATCCGTTGGGAGTGTCCAGATGTTGTTGGACATTGGTGCGTCCTGAAATACGATAACGACATCTATCCCGGAACATTCTCGAAATCAGTGAAACGCGTGCAAAGGTCAAGTGTATGCACAACATGGGAAGAAACCGTTTCTACTGGCCTACACGAGATGATGTGTTGAGGTATCCTCATGAGGACATTATAAGATGAATTCAACCAAGGTTGCATCAGGACATGTTGAAATACAGAAGGAAATATGGGCCAGTATTTCACCAGAATGAGCACATACATGATCCCATTTCATGGCATTTTTGTGAAGATGGGCTTGTTGACGTTTGAATGATGGTTCTCTTAGAAGGTTTGCTCCTAATTATATTATTGCATTGATGAATTATTGTTTATGTTACTCTAGCTATATTTGTCCATGGTTGTGCAGGGGGTTCGGGGGTTGGGATCGGTCATGGGGCAGGGTGTTTGTACCCCCCTCCATCCAATAGTCAGTTCTGTTACTTAAATGGTCAACTCTGTTTATTAAGATAAATTCCTTGTTCGTGTAAGAATACTGGGCAATAAATCTCATTCTGATTCTTTTAGTTAAATAATGTGTTTAATAAATACACTGTAATAATATAAAAAAAGAAAAGTTTGTACATCTGGGCGCCTAAATGAACAAAAGAGAGAAATTCTGTCACATTTAACAGTGCTATTAAAACAAGAGATTAATTAAAAGCTGTTTTATTACATCTTTTAAAACTATCTCTGTCTATCTAAGACCAAGAAAACACACATTTACAGTTTTATTCCAATGTTTTTATTTGATTGTTAATCATCTCAAACATTTCCTGACAAAATAAGAGAAACATTAAAACAGTCCACTTACAGAGTCCAAAATAATTAATAAATTAAAGGCCAAAAAAAAAGAAAGAAAAGATAAACACATCTTCCTATGAAACTGGTATTGTCATGACTGGTATTTCTCATGTTCCACTGCATGACCATTTTATACTGCCAGTGGATTTAATAAGATATTAAAACGGTTCCTCCAGTAAAATCAGAATAAATTAACCAGTGTAAGAATGTGAAAGTGGTAGCAACTACCAAGTTCACACATTTACTAACTGACATTTTGTCTACAAGTTTTAGCAATCATGGGAGTACAACAGATCAGACCCTTGATTAAAATAAAATTGAGTTAACAGCACCGAATGCAAAGACAAAAATATGAAACAAACTTTGTTTTACAACTGTCTTTTCATTATTAGTTTCTACTCTCACTCACATGAACGCACACTCGCGCACACACACGCACGCACACACAAACACACGCACGCACGCACACACACACGCACACACAAACACACACACTCGCGCACACACACACGCACGCACACACAAACACACACACGCACGCACACACAAACACACGCACGCACACACAAACACACACACGCACGCACACACAAACACACACACACGCACGCACAGACAAACACACACACACGCACGCACAGACAAACACACACACACACACGCACGCACGCACACACACACACACACACGCACACACAAACACACACACACAAACACACACACACACGCACGCACGCTTGTGGCCTGAACCATGAATACAAACATTAGTGATGCAAGCTCAATTTTGTTAATTGTTGCATTAATAACGGCACACATGTACGCGTTGTTTTTTTCGCATTAGCAGCTAGTATTGTAAACCATGTCTACAGTGAGTTTACACCTTTAGATATTTGCGAAGCAATTTACATCAAGTAAGATAACTGTTGGCACTTTAGCTAGCTACCGGAATAACACATGCAGCCGAACCGCACACACCTTTAAAAGTAACTTTACCGTCAGTGTTGGGCGTTATCGGATTATACAGTAACACTTTACTGTAATTGATTACTTTTTAAGTCGTATTATAATTGTAATTATTTTAACCATATTACAGATTCATGATTTCAATAGAGTTATTTACCCTGAAAACCCTGAAATTTCTCACTATTTTCGCATGCAGAAATTCGCCACAAATGTTTGCAGGACGTTTGCCACTCTTCGCCGGTAGTGGTGAACCTGCAGCCTTTGGCGACAATGGACTACATAAATAATGATGCAAACACCCCCCACCACCCCACACACAGGTTGGGATGCCAAATAAATAGCAATGAGTCCACATACTTATGCTTCAGGCCTACATGCTCTTGCACACACACTGAACATTTGAATCCTCCATTGTGACACCACAGTTGCACGTTTAGGTTATGTTATTTAAACATATGCTAAACGTTTTAAATATTCAAATTATTCCCACTTTAAACAGCATTCTCTGGTCGTCCCATGATGGAGCCTCACTGTTCTCTGGTCCTGATTGGTTCCAGTTTATAAGTGCTATTATGATCAGTGCTGTTACTCGCTGACTCCAGTCCTGAAGTCCAGATATGGGATGTAACAGTGGAAAGCGTGCGTATGCTAGTTTTCAGTTTGCCGTTACACAAGCATACGTCACGCACCGCCGTCTATCGTCTCTCGCTCACGTGTTCCTATGATTTTATGTGACGGTGGTTGAATTTTGTCCTCTGATCGCACACCAGGCCATGAAGACGTCCCTGTAGACGACAACAGAAAAATAATCAACTATATATTTACAGAGCACAGATCAAACCAAGTTAGTCTTCAGTGCTGCGAAGAAAAAACTAACTCAAAAGAATATACAGTTGTGTGTGTGTGTGTGTGTGTACCTGCAGTGTGTGGCCACACACTCATTGCTGCAGTATTCTCTGTCCCAGTCTTTACTCTCTATCGGAGGGTTGTTGCAGCCGGCGCGCACACACATAATGGGAGCATTTGACGGTGTTGCGTCTGAAGTCGAACAAACATTCAACTCCACCTCCATCTGATGGAATTAAAGAGAAATAAACTGGGTTGGAAACTGTGAAGCATCAAAAATAAAGTTTTTTTTTTTAAACTGGACCCACAAACAGAAATGTGCCGGTATACAGTAATACAGTGATAAATAACAAGAGGTAGAACGATATATCGGTTTCACCAATTAATCTGTGCCGATATTTGTTTTTTGGGACTATCTGTTACTGAGTACTCACCCCTTCTTCTCCTTCAGCCAGTTCTACTGTTGCCGATGGCGACAGGGCGGCCACAACGGAAGCAGGTTCCGCGACCGGCGCCGTGGCAACGGTCGTCACTATTATCGGAGCGCTCAAATCCGTCTGCACGAGGGCGGGGACTATCTTGATTTGCAGAGGCGGTGGCAGCGCCATGGCAACGACTTGTCCGGCGGCCGCACCTCCGCGCGGCTTCGCCTGTAGAGGGGGCGGGGCTGGGGAATGTACCATCTGCTGCAGGCGGGGCGGTGGGGGCGTGTTCTGCATCTGCTGGAGGGGCGGAGGCTGGCGGGCGGCCGAAGCCGCGGATGATTGCGCATGCTGCTTTGGAATGACGATCTTTGTAACGATGGGCAGGGCGTGGGCAGCAGCGCGCGGGGCAGGAGCGCTCGCCGCAGGTTTGTGTGCCCCCGTGCGCGAGCGCGTGGTGACTTGCGGCAGGTCTAATATGATGTTGGACGTGCAGATGTTAGTGATGGTGTTGTTGTCCGGTGCGTGCAGCGGGATGCGTGATGAGCGGGTAGGGGTGGCAGTTGGCGTAGGGTCAGGGGTCAGGGCGACGGTGGGTCGTGGGGCTGGCGGTGGCGATGGTGCAGTGTCGAACACTTCAATAGTCGGCTGCTGAAGAAAACGTAACAAATATAAAAACATTATTGATGCAAGCTGACATTTTTCAGAAGAAGGAAAATGTACAAACTTGAGTGAACACTAGAGATGCAGCGATGTATCTGCTAAACTCTGGCATCGGCTGCTTGTTTACTCTGAAACATGTTGACAGATCTGTGGCTCACCTGAGACAGCTGACTGGCTTTATAAGCTGCCAGTGCTTTGAGATACTCCTTCTTCGCCACTTCCGTCTTCCTTTTGTATACCTGAGAAAGTAAAATACAAATGCATCACAAGTTAATAGTTGGGTTATAGTTTCATCACAAGCACTGGAACTTCGACACGATATATACAATAACAGCAGTCCTTTACAGTACCTGTGCTTGGTCAAACGCTCATCTGGGCGGGTAAATATGTAAATTAACTGGGTCATATAATGGGGAATGAGATTCCCCTTGAACGTTTGAGATAAGAGCTGTCCTGTAAAAATAACTTTCAGAGCTCAAAAGTTCCCGCTGTCATTTAAACTGCAACAACATCTTGTTCTGAACATCTGTAACTTTGACACCAGATGAACACGTGACCGTCCACATTATGCCCATACCTGATCTGGCCTGCCCAGTCACGGCGAGGGACGAAGGATACTGTTATTATTTATTGATTATTATTTATATTATTTCCATTATTGTTAACATAACTGTTATATTATTATTATTATATTTCTTTTTCTTATGTATTATTATTGAAATAACTTTATTATTTCTGTTATTATAAATATTATGGTTATATTATTTATTTATTATATTTCATCATTTATTATTTATTATTTGCACTATTTATATTACTATAAATATATAATTGTTATATTGCTATTTATTTTTATTAAATTTTTTCTGAATTATTACCATTATTATTTCTATTATTTAAATTATTATAAATATAATTGTTATATTATTATTTAATTTTATTGATTGTATTTATTTTCCTCCTTTATTATTTTATTATTTCCATTATTGTTAATATAACAGTTATATTATTATTTATATATTTTGTATTATTTATTATTATTGTTATAACTTTATTATTTCTATTATAATAAATATAATGGTAATATTATTTATTTTTATTTATTATTTTATTATTTCTTATTTGCACTATTTATATTACTATAAATATATAATTGTTATATTGATATTTATTTTTATTACATTTTCTCAATGTATTATTTTATTGTTCAATTAATATAAATATAATTGTTATATTATTTTTATGTATTTATTTTTCATTATTATTTCAATTATTATAAATATAATTGTTGTATTATTATTATTTATTTATTCTTTTCATTATTTCAATTATTATAAATATAATTGTTATATTATTATTATTTATTTATTTTTCTTTTCATTATTTATTATTTCAATTATTATAAATATAATTGTTATATTATTATTATTTATTTATTTTTCTTTTCATTATTTATTATTTCAATTATTATAAATATAATTGTTATATTATTATTATTTATTTATATTTCTTTTCATTATTTATTATTTCAATTATTATAAATATAATTGTTATATTATTATTATTTATTTTTCTTTTCATTATTTATTATTTCAATTATTATAAATATAATTGTTATATTATTATTTATTTATTTTTCTTTTCATTATTTATTATTCAATTATTATAAATATAATTGTTATATTATTATTTAATTGTATTTATTTTCATCATTTATTATTTTTATTATTTCCATTATTGTTAATGTAACTGTTATATTATTATTCATTTACATTTCTTTTTATGATTTATTAATATTGTAATTAATGTTGTAATAATATAATAGTTTAGTTATTATGATTAGATTCTGTCCTTGTGCGGTTCGTCATGTGGTGTTGCTCTGTATATTATGAGCTCTTTGAGTTGTGCAGTGGCCATACTGGTGCTGCGGCTGGCAGCTATATATTAGAATATATATTATATTTATTAATATTGTTATTATTTCCATTATTGTTAATCATTGGCTGTGTAGCACCTGCGGCTCTTGTATATATTGTGTGGAGTTGTGATCACCTGTTTCTGCTCCTCTCCCAAACTATCCCACATGGAGGCGACGATCTTGGACACCTCCCCAAATGTCGCGTTAGGATTCTGGCCCTTGATGGCGGATTGCGTGTCTCTAAAAAACAACGCATACGCGGACACGGGTTTCTGCGGCTCGTTCGGATCTTTCTTCTTCTTGCCTTTCTTCCCGCCGCCACCTGCTTTCCGTAGCGGGGCGGCGATTGCCACCGGGGTGGCGGGCTGGTCAGAGAGAGACGGCGAGAGAGAGATGACCCCAGACGACACGGACAGGGACACGGGAGAATCCACCAGAACACTCTTCTGAGCCAGAGCGGAAACACAGATGGGAGAGGAACAAGCAAGATCAAGTTCTGATGATACAGATGGAGAACTTAAACATTTATAAACATGCATGTCAGCATAAGGCCAACATTTCCATTACTGCTAAAACCATAATACCACCAATAGGAATGAAGGGGCAAACCCACCCGTCTGAAATCGTCCATGTCGTCGTCCTGCATTGAATCAGATGGCGAACCAGTGGCGGACAGCGGCTGGTCAGGTGACTGCGAGCGAGGCAGGATAGCACCGCCACCCAGACTGAGCCCGAGCTGAGCGCTGAGTTCTGATTGGTCAATCGTGGTCAGCTGATTGTGTCCCAACAGGCCGTGGTTCATGTCACTCAGCGGGACATCTATGGTCATTGGGGAGGAGCTACTGAACTGCGAACCAATGGGATGGCCAATATCCTGCGATGGAAATATTATAATTATATCTGAAATTATTTGAATTATTACATGCAAAATTATCATGACATGTGGGGCTTCCTCAGTAAATATTGATTATATGCGATTAATTAATCGGCACATTATGAAATCATTGAATTCATTTTTTAGCGTCGAGTTTCAGCCATCATCACAAAGGGGGCATTCTCAAAACCTGCCACAAAGAAAATGAAATCTGTTAAAACGTTTTACATCGTCACATTATTTGGATGACAGTAAGACAACGTGACAAAAATGACACATTTAAATTGTGAATGATTACACATCAGAATCTAAAGGACCGGTGAAGACGTGACTGAGACGCTGATGAGAGAACATTGTTGTGGTCATGCGCACTAGGGGAAAAGGTGTTTAGGCGCTGTGAAAATGTCACAACACAAAAACTCTTTATGATCACACCCACTCATTCACACACTCTCACACACTCTCTCTCGCTCTCACAATCACTCACACACTCAATAAAATAAATCTAATTCTTTCCTAACTATGATGGTCACAGACAGAGTCCAGAATGAATAAAATCCCAGCTGTAGATATGCAGCATTGTGCAACCATTTCCCCATAACCGACAGTTCCTAAAGGCAACTATTGGCACTGATTACTCTGTAAAACCGATATATCGGTCTACCTCTAATAGTAATGATCATAAACAGAGCTCTACCATTCCCAGTGTGGAGCCGAGCATCGGCCCACCGCCCTGTTGACTCATCAGACTCAGGTGCTCCAGACCCTGTGAGGGGGCGTTCACAAATGTCGAAGCGAACGACGGATCGTTCTCGCCAACCACTGCATTCCCCGGAATGCCCGATGAGGGTCCAGCGTCGCCCAATTCGCCGAAGTGAGAAACGACATCGGAGACGCTGAGGGCGGATTCAGGGTCAAGGGAGATGGGCGGAATCTCAAACTCCTCATCGCCCAAACTGGGAGTGTGAAACGTCTAGAGATGGAGATAATTGTGAGTGTGTTTTATGCAGCCATACTGCCTGTGGATGCTCATTGACCCCATACAGGGGCTTGACTTACAAACACTCTTGAGCATTAGCAGTATGTGTGTGTGTGTGGGGCAGTACCTCTGAAGACGACAGGAAGTGGTGACCCTCTCCGCTGATCGCCAGGTAGTTGTCATTGCCGCCTGGGAACTGAACAAGACACACAAAAAATACACTTCCATTGAAAGTGTCTCACTGGAACCTCTGCGGTAATCGTTACTATGCCACAACATATATAAAAAACAACCCATCTATGCAACAGGGTGAAATACATTAAATGTGTGCATGTTAAAGTGCATTTGGGGCTTGACCCCCCCTAAGATTGAGATGGTGGAATCGCCCCTGCTTGAACCCTGGGTACCATGATACTCTTTAGTGCGACCCGGTCACCTTCTGAACGGTGTCAAATCCGTTAAATGCCTGAGGATCCAAGAACGCCGCATCACCTGGCTGCCCGGTTCCGTCCGATAAATCAGAGTAAAAATTCAGGTCCATGACGCGCGTCTGAGCGTAACGGAGTATCAATGTAAAAAACTAAAACGCAGGTGTCAAAAGTGACAATGTGACGTCCCGAGGACCGAATCGGACACGTGTCTGATCATTTTGGGCGACTTCATGCCTGACGAGCACTGTGTTAGCGATCAGACACATACAAAATGACCCTCTATAGATGTTAAACACTAACAAAAACACATATTACAGCATAAAAACACAAACAAAAATCTGTCCCGTCCGATAATCCCGATAATTCCGCCTTCGATGCGTATCGATATGACAGCACATGGAAAATGTGCATGACGTTATCCAAAACAGCGAACAACGAGACCGTGCATCAGTACAGACAGGCAGATGTTTCTATAACAAGCAATCGCCTTCAAAACGAGACAATAGAAACACGATTTATCGGTCCGATTCGGTTTTCTGTCTGAGCTCATCGCTACATGGGTCGCGTGCCGCAGGATTGCGGAATCTGGGACCACACCGTGCAGGGGTCGTGTCTGATCAATAACATTAAACCAGTCATACTGCATAGACATATTTCATTCATACAGAAGCCCAAATACCTTTCTCGCACACCACCAAAGTGAGCGGAATACGCCGTCACCAGGCTTAAGTATATTATTTGTTTACTATTAACCTAAGTCACCCCCACAAACGCGCTAATGGTATGACCCATGGCCTAATGAAGAGCGTAGACATAAAACACACTCCATATTTTGGCGATATAATTAACACTTAAACTACAGCAAGTTGTTATTGTTGGACAAGACGATGTATGCTAACTAGGACATTATAAAACAAATCTCGACCAAACAAACCCATGTTTACAATTGTAGCCCCCGTTTAAACCAATGCAATGTACATTAAGCTACTACTAAGCCGCATTTGTTCAGGTGTGTGTGTATATGATATACATATATATATATATATATATATATATATATATATATATATAGTGTCACTTTAAAGGGTTAAATATATATATAGTCCCCTAGAGTATTGGCACTGAATGTATCTAGGGAGAGTTTCTGGGGAGTTTATATTGGATGGGCAGGGCACAAAAGGCTTCTAAACACATTAACCACTTCTACTGTCGACTTCTGTCTTTTAACGGTCTTCTTACCTCCATGCTCGCCCTGCAATCGACACGTCTTTTTTCTTTCAGTCCGATCAAAGCGATTGTGACTAGGAAAAAATAATCAAAATATATCGTACATCATGGCACCCGGACTTCCGGGTTGGACGGGTGCGCGGAGGTGACGTCACATCGTGGCCCCGCCCCTTACAGAAAATCACCATCGCAAAAAAATCACCATTGAAACTATCGGTTAAAAACAAACTTTCGGACAACACAGAAATTCGTCTGTTTGGAAAAACGCAAGTTGCTTTCACAGTTTTTCTGTCATTATAAAATAGCCTATATTTTATTTTAGTGGTGGCTAAAAACAAGTTTCAATAGTTTTATTGACATTAAAAAGATACATTTAGTAATACATATGGGCACTATTCAAGTTAATCTCAATCGACGCATTTCTGTCATACTGTTGAATACCACAAAATATTTGTTTCTGTTAAAACTCTTGCGTTATTTGAAATATAAATTCAAATAAATAATTAGGACATTTAGCATCAAAGTTGTAAAATTGTACATAACTTTCCACAGAAAATGTTAGTAAGCGACTTTATCACACTAAAACAGAGATTATTTAGCAGAGACGGGCCACTTCAAATAACATTAATGGGAGAAATTGGAACGCCCAACGGATGTTGAAAGGAAGTCCCGCCTTACGGTTAAAAGAGCCAATCACCTTTTAGATACAGACATCACCTGTCAATCAAATTTTTTGAGCATAATATGAGGTAAAGAATCACAATTTATGATTAAAGTATTGTCCGATTTATTGTTGATTTGAAAATATGTACTTTGATCCTAAACTTGACCAACTGTTTCTGAGATTTTGAATGTATTGTCTTGTTTTATTGTTGTCGTTTTTTTATAATTGTTATTGATATTATGTACTGTACGTTTTGTTTAATGTTCTCAGCAATAATAATAATAATAAAAAAAAATGTGTTTAAATTGCGTTTACGTTCATTTTAAAGTGCTTCTCAAAAATAGAATAAAAAAACAACTTCCATGGTGGGATTTTTAAAAGAGATGCATTAAAGTCTTTTCTTTTTATTTACTAACGTGATAAAAACAGCAGATTTTTCATTCGGGATTTTAAAAAAAGACCAAAAAACTAAAACAAAACTGTGACCAAAACAAACTCACAATCCCTGCACAACATAGAAGCAATTAATGATACAAAAAACAAGGAGATAAAAACTTGTACATTTGCATTAAGACATTCCCACAAATAAAGCCGGGCCGGAAAATACAGTAATTTCAGGAATGATGCCGATGCAGACAGGACGCTGCCGTGTTTCCCAGGAGACAATAATAGTGTTAAATGTGTATGTACATCCAAATATTAGTGCAATGAATGCTTGAATTATTGGCTGGATGTGAAATACAGTATTGCTACAATTCTGTCATTTATTAAAACATGTCACTCCATGCAGAACATGTATGATCACAATCACACGCCTGCAGCACACTACACAGGAATCTATCCCTTGAACAAGCACACCTCCCAAACGCACTACAGGTCCCGTATGAAGCGCTTCAGCCCCGAGTCAGTCTGTGGAGCACACGGCTCGTCCCGCGGCGTGTGTGTGCGCTCTCATACCATTGGTCCGGTTGATCACATGTACGATGATGTCCTGAAAGAGCTGTACGCCTGTTTTCACATGCACAAATATTCAGACACAAACATAATGCCAAATATGTCAAATCAAACACTGCTTTTGGGCAGAACGTTACACTGCCGCCAACTTTAAATCAAAGTCGCACGGTTAAGATGCGTTGGCGTGGAGGTTCTTGTAGACGCAGCCGATGATAACCATAAAAAGAAGAAAGCGATCGATCGGACATTCTTCCCTTTGTAATGCTCTCCTGCGACAGAAGCTGATTGGCTATCAGGAGTAAATGGTGATGACCTCACTGCCTCCGCCCCTCACCAGGAGGACTCGCTCCAGCCCCTCAGTAAGCACTTCCAGAAACTCCATATCTGCGGACCAGTCAAGTCCAATCTCTTATATATGTACTCAAACAGAGAACAATTTATACAAATAAAGGTGCGGTCTTGGTCAACAACCACCCTATAAAGATATAAATCCACCCAGAGCTTTTGTTTTAATCCCCATTAATCATAAGCACTGTCTCAGGACAAGCCATTCGCAGATTCTGTACAATATGACATCACTATACAGGCCCCGCCCACAACTGTTGACGGGCACTGCCGACGGACATGTTTGTTTGTGTTGTTTCATTATAGCGTATAGCGAACACTGTAACAGTATCTGTGTGTGTTGCTAATTATCCCAAGCAGAGATGTCAAAGCTCCGCCCTATTCTGTATACGGGGCGGGAGCAGCAGCTCATTTGCATTTTAAGACACACACACACACACACACACACACACACACACACACACACACACACACACAAAAACAGCTAGTTTTTAATTCCCATTCTCGACTTTGGCATATTCAACATGGTATAATAAATGATCTGTGGGGTATTTTGAGCTTCACAGACACATTCTGGGGACACCAAAGATTTAAATGACATCTTGTGAAAAGGGGCGTAATAGGTCCCCTTTAAAGGGGCACTCAGTCATTCCTAAAGACATGAATTGTAATTTTGCAATATTTGTAAGAAATCATGAGCATTCACATTAAAATGAAGACTTCAGTCATATCAGTAACCTTATAAAAGCGGTTTTAATTCTACATGGAGAGGGTCCACACATAGGGCGGCCATGTTGGAATCACATGACCAGCTGAATACTACTCGCCTAATCTCAGTAACCGTCCTGTTATTGGACACTTTCACTCATTTATTAAAATAATCTGAATTTCTACAATGACATCTGAAACAGTTGATTTTAAATGATGCAGCATCCGCACCGCGAGGTGTCAGTGACACAACCTGCCGAGTGCACCTTTATATATTCATTGTTAAACTATAGTATTGTCTTTAAAATATTTATTTAAATACATGTTAATTATATTTATTTTATAATAATTAATTTATAATAAATCGAATAAATTTTAAAATATATTTTGATTTAATTTATTAATAACATAAAATTTTAAATATGTTTAAATTATATTTATTTTATAATAATTAAGTTATAATAAATCAAATAAATATTAAAATATATTTTTAATTAATTTATTCTTAGTATATTAATAACATTAAATGTATTAATTTAAAATGTTTTAATTATATTTATTTTATAATAATTAATTTACAATAAATCAAATAAATATTAAAATATATTTTGATTTTATTTATTTTTAATATATTAATAACATTAAATGTATAAATTTTAAATATGTTTTAATTATATTTATTTTATAATAATTATTTATAATAAATCAAATAAATATTATTATTATAAATATATTTTGATTTAATTTATTAATAACATTACATTAATTTTACATTAATAACATTACATTAATAATTAATTTATAATAAAATTAATATCTTTCAAAACATTTTAATAAAATGTGTCCATAGTAAATTAATAATATTTAATGATAGTATTGTCTATATATAGTATAATAATATTTATATATAGTATATATTTTAAATAATTACAATTAAATGAAATAAAATGAAAATCAGTTAAAAATAATAATAGTCATTATAATTAAAACTAAGAATCGATAATTAATAAAACAAATATTTATAGTGTAATAAATAAGATGCATATTGTTTAGATGAAAGGATACAGTTCTCGTCTCCATCGGTGTTCTTGGGAGGTCCTGGCATGTTGAGGAGCACGAGCCGAGCATCATGGGATTTATTCACAATAACCTCGTTGAGTTTGACCGCTGTGTGCATTCGACGCACATTGGACTGATCTCTGTCAGACAGACATGCAAGTCACATGAGTAACAGGAACTATGTCTAACAAGCCCTTCCTCCATGTTGTGACCATTCCGGACATTATAGAAGTGTATTTGTGTGCGTGTAACTCACGGGCGAATGTTGAGCATGTCTCTGAACCCTTCTGGCGTGCTGCAGCAGGACGCAGTTTTCGTTTGCGTGTTTGATAGGAGCTGCAGCGCTTTGTCTTTCGTCCAGGTCATGTGAATGCGTCGGTTATCAGCGCTCTTCTCAGCTGCACTCGTCCCATCAGTGTCATCATCATCGTCTGATCCGATGCTCGTCAGACGCAACATGGAGTTCCGTTCTTTAACAAGCTGCGCCTGCAGGGGGCGCAACAACAACGCAAAAACAACAAAACATCCATAACTCATTCACGTGTACAAGAAGCACCCTTTCATCTATCATCACTCGATTCCTTGACGGTCCCTTTTCATACGCCATCACTATACTAAAGACAATGAGGCTGTTTGTCGTACAACAGCAAAAAGCCGTTTTTGGTGTATTTGTGCAGTTATTCAGCTGTCCGCATGCGCTTCGAGCTGGGCAAGCTCGATTTTGTCCGAGCGCATTACACAACGCAAGTACACGTTGCATTCTCAATTGTGCACGTTAGTGTGAACCGTCCGCTACTACGGTGAACTTCCTCTTTTACGCCAACGGCCGCCTTGGCGGAGCAAGCAAGTTTAAGTCAATATATTTATAGCAACTTGACGGATTAATAATAGCTTAATCATTTATAAAAGTGTTTTACATTTGAATAATAGTTTAATGGCACAGAATGAAGGTAACTCCATCACCCCCTCGAGTACTGACGATTGTTACCGTAACAGCAGTACCCAAAAATAGTAGCTTTGTTTAATATAGAAATAAATACTTAAGAAATATTCCCAGAATAGTATTGTTTTCTTCTTCTTTACAGTATGAATTGCAAAAAAAAAAAAAAAAACTATCAGCCAATTAATCGGTTATTTGCATTTTCCACCACCTTCGTTATCGGTTTCTCCTAAATGAGTTATCTGAGGGGTCTGGGTATCTCAGTGAGTATTGACGCTGACTATCACTCCTGGAGTCGTGAGTTTGAATCCAGGGCGTGTTGAGTGACTCCAGTTAGGTCTCCTTAGCAACCAAATTGTCCCGGTTGCTAGGGAAGGTAGAGTCACATGGGGTAACCTCCTCGTGGTGGTGATTAGTGGTTCTCTCGATGGGGCGTGTGGTGAGTTGTTTGTGGATCGTGGAGAGTAGAATGAGCCTCCACATGTGTGTATATATATATATATATATATATATATATATATATATACAGTATATACCGGGTTTATATATCGGTATATTTATATATCGGTTTAATATATATCAGTATATTTATATATCGGTTTAATATATCGGTTTAATATATATCAGTATATTTATATATCGGTTTAATATATCGGTTTAATATATATATATATATATATATATATCAGTATATTTATATATCGGTTTAATATATCGACTTAATATATATACACATATATATCAGTCTATTTATATATCGGTTTAATATATATCAGTATATTTATATATCGGTTTAATATATCGGTTTAATATATATATATCAGTATATACCGGGTTTATATATCGGTTTAATATATATATATCAGTATATACCGGGTTTATATATCAGTTTAATATATCGGGTTAATATATATATATATATCAGTATATTTATATATCGGTTTAATATATCGGTTTAATATATATATATATATATATATATCAGTCTATTTATATATCGGTTTAATATATCTATATCAGTATATTTATATATCGGTTTAATATATCGGTTTAATATATATACATATATATATATATATATATATCAGTCTATTTATATATCGGTTTAATATATCGGTTTAATATATATATACATATATATATATATTTATATATATATATCAGTCTATTTATATATCGGTTTAATATATCTATATCAGTATATTTATATATCGGGTTAATATATATATATCGGTCTATTTATATATCGGTTTAATATATATATATCAGTATATTTATATATCGGTTTAATATATCGGTTTAATATATATACATATATATATATATATTAATATATATATATATCAGTCTATTTATATATCGGTTTAATATATCTATATCAGTATATTTATATATCAGTTTAATACACACACACACACACACACACACATATATATATCAGTATACTTATATATCGGTTTAATATATACACACACACATATATATATATATATATATATATATATATATATATATATATATATATATATATATATATATATATATATATCGGTCTATTTATATATCGGTTTAATATATATACACATATATATATATATCGATCGGTCTATTTACATATCGGTTTAATATATATACACACACACACACACACACACACACACACACACACACATATATATATATATATATATATATATATATATATATATATATATATATATATATATATATATATATATATATATATATATATATATATATATATATATATATATAGCAGTATAGTTATATATCGGTTCAATATATATATAGCAGTATATTTATATATCGGTTTAATATATCGGTTTTATATATATATATATATATATATATATCTATATCAGTATATCTATATATAGCGGTTTTAGATATCGGTATATTTATATATATATATCGGTTTGACCGATATACACCGATATCGGTGCCGATAGTCACATAGATATGCATTACTCATGAGTTCATGTACATGTTTGTACGGTAATAGGAAGAAGTCTGTTATCACCAGATCGCTGATGATTTACTGTTGGAGAATATAAAGTCTGCATTAGCCTTTATGATAATGTTTTCTTTATAGTGCTTTATTGTAATATATTGTGCATGATTGTACAATATTGTTGTCTTTTCCCACATATGTGTGTGTGTGTGTGTGTTTGTGTGAGCACTTTTCAAAATATTTCAGACTTAAATATCCTGCGTGATCGCCCAAATCTTAATTGTTCTTTAATGGTAATTATTGGTATAAATAAATACTGTATGTATAGTAAAGACTAAGAAATTTGTTTATTTATTAAAACTATTAAATTACAAAAAAAACGACCGGCCGTTTAATCGGTTATCGGACTTCCTGACCAGCTTATTTATAGAAATCCAGTATCGGTTAAGCTGTAGTAGCATGAATACATTACACACAATACAGATACGTGGGCATTTACCCGTGACCCACATATATGATGTAGTAAAACCGCGATTATAACACAAATACAATTTAATCGCAAGGAACAGCTTCACTGGTACATACAACGTATATGGCACTTACAGTGTTATTAAGCTGTTTTTACGGTTATTTTTCACATTATATTTTGTTCATCTCAAAATGGTCTGATTATTATGATGATGATTAAATTCAGCCTCGGCAGTTTATCGGTCTCTCACTACAAACTGTCCAGCTGACGTGTCATCTTTAGTTCAGGGACAATAACGCCTACAAGCAGACCAAATACTCACTACACAAACACAAACTCTTGTTCTCTCTAATACAGAAAGCCAGAGCGGGGATTGCTGCTGTGCTACGATGCAAGAGTTGAGTGAAAGTTTGAACTTACATCATCAAAACTCCAGCGAACGCGCTACAGATAAAGTTGAGATGAAAGACAGATTATCAGGTATTGTAATGGTGCATAATTCTGCTATAAGTACAGCACAATCCGTCTCCTCTTACCTCTTTCTCACGGTCAGACTTGGAGAGACGCATCTGTCGAAGCATCTGAGATCTCTGCTCCATCATGAGCGTCCTCTCGTACGTGTACGCGCTGATATCACTGTTGTGCTGAAACAAGAGGGTTACGAATCAGAGACACTCTGATCGCCAGCACACACTGAACATTGTGAACATCCAGTGTTGCGTCAGAACGGTGTTTACCATTTCAACAACCTCCACCTCGGCATCTATTCGCAGGTGATAAAGAAACGTGGCCAGATCCTTCTTCATCTGAATCGAGTTGTCCTCCATTTGAGCCACGGTGAAGATGCGCATGCCGCACTTACGCCACACCTGAGACACACACACACACACACACACACACACACACACACACACACACACACACACACACACACACACACACACACACACACGGAACATTAGCCAGTGCTGCTGTCGACATAGTCGCCTCAGCACATTTGTGTGTGCGGTCAGAGCCGCTTATATGAGTCGTGTGACAAACAGGCCGAGAGAGTTGCAAACTTCTCCCACTGATACACTGTCCCGCGCGGAGACGCTCATCACTCGTGCACGCTCGCAGCAGCTGGATTATAACGTGATTGCTCGTGACGTAGTGAATCTTAATATACGTGTGTTTTATCGTGAGGAGAATCGCCGGTTCGAGCTCTATTAAGAAGAGAGAGTTTGTTTATTGTGTTGAGTTTATGATGGATTGATATCAAGGGAACAGGAAGGCGAGGGGGTGCAAGTCTTCGCCCATTATACAATGCCAACATTTTTTTGTTGATTCGTCTTTTTTTGGTTTGTTTTCCAATATAAATTTCTAAAACTCCTTATGTACATTTAATAAAGTATTTAATTCATTTTAATATTTTAAAATATCTAAAAATCCTTTAAAAAAGATGCTTTCACAAGAGAAGCAGCATATGAGATATTTAGAGTCGCTTTTAGAGAATAGATCATGAATATAAGAATATTTGTCTTTACTCGCAGAAGTATAAACAGGTGAAAGATACACTTATATATAAAATACACTTACTGTATATTAAAGATAAATTCTCTTAAAGCAAGTCTGAATATCTCATATGTTGCTTCTCTAGTAAATGTTTCTTGTTTTAAGGATTTTTAAACATTTTTAAATGGAAATCAAGACAAAAACACTTGGTAACAATATAATTTTTTTGTTGTGAATTTCTTTATTGAATTAAACTTTAAATGACATTCATTGAATTAAAGGGGTTAAAAATCTTTTTGAGGTATTTTTAAAAGATGATTTTGTCCTGTTTATTGTCATCAAGCACTTTTAATACAACCTTTTAAGCTCTTAATACAACGGTTAAGAGCTAACAATTAATTATTGCAATAATCGTTCGATTAATCGATACTCAAAATAATCATTAGTTGCCGCCTTATCTACCAATGAATCGGTTATTAGCATTTTCCGCCACCTTAGCTATCGGTTACAACAAATCCAATTTCTGTCGACCGCTAAGAAGGTACTTTAAAAATATTCCTCAAAACAGTTTTGTTTTGTTTATCTAATTGTTATAATCTAAATGTATTTTAAAAACTAGCGGATAATTAATGGGTTATTGGTATTTTCCACCACATTCGTTATCAGTTTCTGCAAAATCTGTTATCTGCCGACCTCTGAAAAGTACTTAAAATATTGCCAACAATACTATTGTTTTGTTTAGTAATTATCTTTACAATATAAATTGAATTTAAAAACTATCGGCCAGCTAATTGTTATTAGCATTTTCCACCACCATAGTTACCAGTTTTGATGAAATCCGTTATCTGTCGAACTTTACACACGTTTCCAAATATAGTTTTATTTTGTTTAGTATTTTCTTCACGATATATCAATAAACAAAACATTGCAGGAATGATGCAGTTTGGATAAAGTAGTTGGTGCTTCCTCAAAATTACAAGGAACTGAAACCAGAACCATTAAATTGCTCAAGATTTCCATCGTTAATTAATACCGCGCAATATTCAGTGGTTCTCCAGCAGGGGGTCGGGACTCACTATAGCAGTGTTTCCCAAACCCTAACGGGACACTTTATACAACTAAAACAGTCTACGGCGCGCCTCTATCCCACGTACGGCGCGCCTCTATCCCACGTACAGCTCGCCTCTATCCCACGTACGGCGCGCCTCTATCCCACGAACGGCGCGCCTCTATCCCACGAACGGCGCGCCTCTATCCCACGTACGGCTCGCCTCTATCCCATCGGTGGCGCTCTATCCACTGAACGGCGCTCTATCCCACGTATGGCGCTCTATCCCACGTACGCTCGCCTCTATCCCACGTGACGGCGCTCTATCCACGTCGGCGCTGCCACTATCCCACGTACGGCGCGCCACTATCCCACGTACGGCTCGCCTCTATCCCACGAACGGCGCGCCACTATCCCACGTACGGCTCGCCTCTATCCCACGAACGGCGCGCCTCTATCCCGTGACGGCTCGCCTCTATCCCACGAACGGCGCGCCTCTATCCCACGTATGGCGCGCCTCTATCCCACGTACGGCTCGCCTCTATCCCACGTACGGCGTGGCGCTCTATCCCACGTACGGCGCGCCACTATCCCACGTACGGCGCGCCTCTATCCCACGTACGCCGCGCCTCTATCCCACGCACGCCGCGCCTCTGTCCCACGCACGCCGCGCCTCTGTCCCACGCACGGCGCACCTTTATCCCACATATGCCAACCATCGCCAATATATTTTCTTTTCAAGAACTTGTCCTAATTTATTATTACCCGTCATTTAACTGTCATATTTTACTGATCATAACACATTTAATAGCTTTTATTTTCGTTCACATTTTCATGTTTAATCATGAACTTACAGGACGAGCATTCAGCATATTCTGCCTTTATTTATTTATGAAGAGAACAGATGAACATCAGCGACATGAAGCTGATGAATGTTTCAGCGGAGGCACTAAAACACGACATATGAACAACACAATATTACAAAAACGATTAAAATATGAACAAAACATGTAAAACAATGAACTGAATCGACAACTCAAACCTTCCTCCTGGTCCGCATCGACTTAAACTCGCCTGTGTGCACTTACTACAGGGAACATCCCCCCGGAGCAACCTGGAGTTAAGTGCTCAAGGACACATTGGTGGTGCACAGTAACACAATGCATCACACACCTTGTGTTGTCGGAGCAGGAAGGGCAGCAGCATTAGCATTCCACCGTCATGAACGATCCACCACACGTCAATGTACCCCTCCGTACACGGCTCGCTGTTGTTTGGAAACAGAGAGATGTTTTTCGGCACCAGCAGAGCCAAATGAGCTGTTGTGGTGACCCGAACTGTATCTGAGAGAGAGAGAGAGAGAGAGAGAGAGAGAGAGAGAGAGAGAGAGAGAGAGAGAGAGAGAGAGCATTAAAGGAACAGTTTACTTTATTTATTCACCCTCGTGTTGTTTGGGCAAAAGGAAAAGCAAAAGTATGTCCCGAGTCATATGGGCTCCTTTAATGGAGCTTTTCTGTCTTTTTTTGAAGCTTGACGCCATCAATGGCCACTATAAATCTATTTCTCCTGTTGTGATCCATGTAGGGATGAAAGTGACAGGTTTGGAACCACATGAATGTGTGTTCGAGATTGCGGTCACTCACTGATGAAGGTTTTCCAGCTCTGAGGGTCTTCGCTCTGTCTCCAGGCGTGCGGCCAGCCCATGACGACGGTGTTGTGCTTCATGCCGCCCAGCCCGCTGGACTGGATCATGTGACTGATGCCCTCACGCGGCTTCTGCGCCACGATGCACTGAACGAAACCCTTCACGCGCTCTTTATCCATCAGGTACCTCAGAGTCTAAAAACAGAGTTGAGAGGCGCATCGGTGTAGAGGCAGACATTAATCTTGATTTAGAGGCATTATTCACCGGACAATATGAGGGCGTAACACGAAGAGGTCAACCGTTACCGATAATTAAGGAGGTGAAAGGACGAAAATTAATCTAAATTTACTGTTATTGCATTTTCATAAAGTCAAAGATGCAAGGCCAGGCGGTGTGTATCTTGGGTCAAACGTCTTCTGCGATATAGTTGGTGACAGCGTTTGTTATTTCTTGCTTTATTTGTCGTAAGGAACGTTTTTGCTAAACGATTCGACCAAAGTCTGTCATGTGTTTTTGTGCTTTTACCCGTCAGCTGCAGGCGTGTTGTGTTCAACTCGCAAAGCGTTTCATATTCCTCATATTCAGTGTGGCGGGTAGTTCGAAGATGGCGAAGCAGGTTCGTTGTCCAGCTGCTTTCGACTGCAACCGATTTTCGGCAGTTTGCAGATTGGCATCTTTTGACTACGTCTAGTATATTAATCTAGCGTGGGTTGTGAGGTTGTTGGTGTTTGCTAATTTTCTCCTCTCGCCGTTTCTTCGCTCATTTTTATCTTCTGTCACACCGCAATCTAAAGTGCAACATCCCGATGTGAATGCGCATGTGCAGTAGTATATACTGCTTTGCTGCAGCATGCAGGGAATTCGTGGACACTTAATACAGCTTTTTGAAAATGAGTGACATACTCGATAATGTGATTTCACATATCGTTAAAAACAACAATTGCGATATTATCGTAAACGATATATATATATACACACACACACACACACACACACACACACACACACACACACACACACACAACAGTTAGTTCCGGTCCTTGAATCTGATTGGACGAGAGACGTTCCATGAGCACTGATGGGTGTGACATCATTACTCGACGCTTCACTGTGAGTGTGTCACTCCGTTTGTGTTCATGCTGTTCTAAACTAAAGTGCATCTGTTAGGAGTTACTGGCTTTATTTTTGACATTACATATGTTAGCCAGCAGGTGGCGGCAAAAGAGCATTTTCGTGTGTAATATGAGGCAGTTGGTGACAAAGTGAATCCGTTAGTAATTGTTTACATACAACAGCGCTCCGTGATCACTCGTATTACTAATACATTACCAAAACTAGGAAATAACTTTAAACGGCTTTAAACAGACAACTTCAGGATTAAGGCTCATCACAGCTGAGAGACACAACAGACTGATTTATTACTGAACTCAAGTGCTTACCTTTTATCTGAGTTTCCACATTTGATACACACCGTTTAAAATGGCGGAGGACATCACGGTTGCTATAGTGAACGACTCTTGTGCATCGGCGCCGCAAAATAGAGAGGAATAATCTCGCAACAGGTGATCGCACGCACGTTATCAATTGAATTGCATTTTAATGAGGGAAATAAGGATTCAATCAGAGATTTCTGGCTCCCAGGTGTCTTGTATACAGGTAACGAGCTGAGATTAGGAGCACACTCTTAAAGGGAGAGTATAAATATAGCACTCTTGTATGTGTGATATTGCTTAAATATATATATATATATATATATATATCTCGCTGGTCGATAACCAATCGCTCTAAAAGGCAACTATCGATATATTGGTCTACCTCTAGTTCTAAACATTTCACTATAATGATTTTGTTGACAGTTTTATGCCGATCTGTGGTTAATTTCTGGCCCTGGTCTATAATAAACCATTATTTACTCAACTGGACTATAAGGTGAATCCCACAAAACCTGTCGAGCAATGTCCCATTTCACCCCAAAATCTAAAGAAATACAAATATTATATATTCTGCGTACAGAAAGCATATTTTAGGTGTTTAGAAAAACACTCCCGTATATCTCGGCTAATCCGATAAATCTACAGACATATTTTCTATTTCTAAATATAGTGTAAAAGGCATTTTGTGTACGTCCCGTGTGCTATGTGTAGGCCATTATACGATCGCTATATTTCCACATGACAGTAAAACGGTTGGAGAAGGAAGTACCTGCTCGGCAGCGAGAGAGTCGCCATAACCCTGAAGGAAGTTTCCCGGTATAACGGTTCCCACGATGGTCAAACCTTTCCCTGCTTTCAGCTGAGACGCAAACGTCAACAAGCGTGGAGATTTCACATGAGCATCTTCATCCAGTTTCAGCAGGACCAGCAGCTGAGGCCTGTGCGGAGAGAAACTAGCGGTCATAAACCCCATCTGACTTGAAATGCACTGACAGGTGCTAGATATATTATTATTATTATTATTATGGCTGTCGATTTAACGCGTTACTTCAGAGTGATGTCCAAGCATCGGAGCAATTCAAGCTTGAAGTACTGAGTCTCTGTCAGCAGGGGCCAGTAAGTGCAACTGCACAGGTAACGCAGCTGTACACTGACAGCAGACAGCACAAGATGAGGACGTGCACTTGCCTTCCAGCATAGCTGGATTTGTCAGGGTGCGAGACGTGTTTTTCTACGTTTCAAATTACGTTTAAAGGGACAGTACACCCAAAAATGAAAATCCTCTCGTCATTTACTCACCCTCATGCCATCCCAGATGTGTGCGACTTTCTTCAGCAGAACACAAATTAAGCTTTTCTATTTGCATTTATAACTCAGCTCTGAGATATAGAGTACAGAAGGACTTATATATTGATCCGTTTCTCATCCACACCTTTCGTGTCGCTTCTGAAGACATGGCTTAAACCACTGGAGTCGTATGAATTACTTTTATGTGATTTTTGGAGCTACAAAAGGTCTGATCACCGTTCCCTTGCATTGTACGGACCTACAGAGCGGAGATATTCTTCTAAAAATCTTCATTTGTGTTCTGCAGAAGAAAGTCAAACACATCTGGGATGGCATGGGGGTGAATAAATGATGAGAGAAGTTTCATTTTTGGGTGAACTGCCCCTTTAATTTGACAGCGTCCTAGAAAAGCCGTTTATGATGCGAAGCAACAAGTTAGACGCTCCAAAATCGTCCATTTGTCTATTTCTGAATTACTATAATTATTAAGTATAATTTCATCAATATTGACATTACACATAATTAATAATTAAGTACATCATTAATTCCATTAATTAATTGAAAGCCCCAATTATTATCAACACTGATACTGGAATTGCAACCAATAATTGCGCCGTGATATTTTGACATCCAAACTTTATCCCCAATGCAATAAAAGCATTTATTAAAGCCAAGCTGCAAAAATGCCTCGTTCTCTACTTCCACAGCTACCCTACGCCACTAGGGTACTCATTAATTCATGACCGCCTACTTTACATCACTGCACTCTTGGCCCCGCCCACAGGGGCTCATTGCATAAGCAGAAAGATAGCAGGACAGACAGGTCTAGTGTGGTCTACTAACTATTCCTGAAGACCAAAGGGGACCCATCTGGATTACTTTCAATTATTTTGCACATGCACTAGACAGACGTCTTTGACCGTATTCATGTATCTCATGCTGCTTTTAAAAGATGCAGTGTCAAGTTACAGTCTAGGACGCCTTCTTGCGCCTATGTGCCTTATATATAATTCTTGGTGTATGTAGGCACGCACTAGATGGACGTCTTTGACGGTCACCTCAGTGCAGGATGACACTGTATGTGTGTGCGTCTAGTTCACCGTACTTTGGACTACGCGTGTATACGATCTGTTTGTTGTGCATGATGTGTAAACCATGAAATGTAGTTTTATATTGTTGTGGAGCTCGTTCATTCTCTTCCGATTGAGTCTCAAATATGGCTGTATTCGAGGGGGGGCACGATGTTATCCAATTATAACAGTGGATGTTTACAATGAAGTTTAAAGGAGGCGCTGAGGCCAAAACAGAGCGTTTCAGACAGAGGTTTGAGACTGGGTGAAAAATGGCTAGGGCTGCAACTAACGATTATTTTGCTAATCGACTAATCTAACGCTTATTACAATGATTATTCAACTATTCGGGCGCACATGCAGAACTTTGGTGTCATGGACTGATTTAGCATACTAACAGCTAATAGGACAGCCTCTCTCTGTAGAAAGTTGACCCGTGTGAAACACAGGCGGAGTGTCAGAGCCATACAGGTGCATTAACGGAGGTTACGACTGTGCATGTCTATTTGGCACTTTGTTTTCTTCACCAAACTGTACAAACTAGAGACCGCAGAGCAAATGCTTACCAAACCGTGGTTGGCGAACTGTATGGTAAGGTTTTTACCGAGAACCGTTACACCAATAATTCACTTTTTTTTATTTTGATCCCTGTACACGCAGTTGCGTTGCATCTCATCTCACATCATGAATGCTGCATTTTTAAGACACTGTGTCAAGTTAACAATAGTTCTGCATTTTGCTCCAAACGTTTGAAGACTAGAACGCCTGCGTGAGGGTTTTTAAATAAAAGCATCCAATAAGGGTCAGATGAGCCTGAAACCAGCCGGATTATACAGGACTTCCTTAAGACCAGCTACTTTAGCTTAGAAAATACAGTTTTACACATCCCTAGGACATGAACATGTGATTATATAAGTGTGTGTGTGTGTACCTCCAGTTTTTGGTGTGTGGTGGTCCTTCCTCCAGTCTGAGCAGAGCAAATCGAGCCGCACTGAGAGACAAACCCCTGATACCATCACCCCACTCTTTCTCTGCTCTAAAGCACACACACACAATAATAGTGAAGCACAGTGTACATATTTTGACAAATACTGTATTTTGACATTATAGCCATTTTGTTTTGGTCTGTGAGATTCCTGTGAGACTATTTAGAATAAAAGCAGCAACACAATAAACACACACACACAAACTCAAGAGTTCTGGTTCCCATGACAACGTACCCGTGGTACTCAATGTATTTGTATATCATTCCAGCGATCACCATGGCAACGATAGCATAATACCATGAGGATATGAACATCAGTGCTAGACAGATCATCATACCGAGGAAAGACAACGTCCTGAAAAACAGGAAATGACACAATGGCCTGATTGCATAATTCTTGATACATCGAATATATTCATTCAGAAACAATTGTGTTAAAGTGGACTAATGCGTGTGACTGCAGGTGTTTTACCAGTGATAGTATGAGAAGCGAGGTCTCCAGTTTGGCGTTCTAAGCAGCGTCTGAAGAGCGCAAGCCAAATTCACAAACAGGTAACACATCAAGAAGAACCTGCAGCCAGAGAGAATATTTCATGATACCACACATATATGACATGCACATGAAACTGCAGCCGAATCACGGACACTCACAACACTCTTACATTGAGAGTATTGGAGCGACCAGGTCCAGTGAAGCGATGAGTATTCCCAGTTCGGCGAGGACAGCGGTGAGTAACAGAGCCCAGGTAGGTTCTCCATTCGCCTTACCGTGACCAAACACCTACAGAAACACAGAACTAATGAGAACACAGTTCAAAACAGAACATCTGGTCTTTATAGTAAATGCTTTGGGCAGCACGAGGTCTGGGAGTGTCTCACCCTCAGGAAAGGAATAATGTTGTCTTTAGCGATGGCCTGCAGCAGACGAGGAGCTCCGGTCAGTGATTGGAGGCCAGCGCCGCACGTCGAGAAGAAAGAGCCAATCACAATCACCCAAGGCGAGGGCCATGACACGGTGCCCACGACAAGATTTCCTTTCACAGAGTCTCCAAATCTGAAAAAGTCAAATGAAAATAATCTGAGAAAGAAAGGAAGAAACTCAGGGAAGGAAAGAAAAAAGGGAGGAAGGAACTGAAGGAGGGAAAGAAGGAAGAACAGACCTGAGAAAGGAGGGAAGGAAGACAGAAAGGAAAGAAGGAACTGAGAAGGGAGGGAAGAAAGGCAAAAAGTAACACATGGAAGGAGGGAACTGAGGGAGGGAAAGAAGGAAGGACAGACCTGAAGCAAGATAGAACCTGAGAAAGGAGGGAAGGAAGGACAGAAGAACTGAGAAAAGGAAAAGGAAGGAAGGACAGACCTGAGGAAGGAGGGAAGTAACTCAGGAAGTAACACATGGAAGTAAGGAAGGAACTGAGGAGGGAAGGAGCTGAAGGAGGGAATGACAGACAGACCTGAGGAAGGAAGGAAAGACAGACAGAAGGAAGGAAGGCAGGAATGAAGGATGAAGGGAACTGAGGGATGGAAGGACAGAAGGAAAGAAGGAAGGTCAGAAGAACTGAGAAAAGGAAAAGGAAGGAAGGAAGGACAAAAGGAACTGAAGGATGGAAGGAAGGACCTAAGAAGGGAGGGAAGGCAGGAAGTAACACATGGAAGGAACTGAGGGAGAGAAAGAAGGACAGACCTGAGGAAGGAAGGATCTGAAGCAAGAAAGGACCTGAGAAAGGAGGGAAGGAAGGCAGTAAGGAAGGAAGGACCTGAGAAGGGAGGGAAGGATGGAAGGAAGGACAGACAGCCCAGAGGAAGGAGGGAAGGAAGGCAGGAAGTAACAGGGAGGGAAAAGAAGGACAGACAGAACTGAGGAAGGAAGGAGCTGAAAGAGGGAAGGAAAGAAGGAAGGCAGGAAGTAACACATGGAAGGAGGGAACTGATGGAGGGAAAGAAGGACGGACAGAAGGAACTGAGAAAAGGAAAAGGCAGGAAGGAATGAATTGGACGGACAGACCTGAGGAATGAATGAATGAATGTTACATTTATACAGAGTTTTCTGACACTACACTCAAAGGAAGGAACTGAGGAAAAGGGAGGATGGGAAGGAAGAAACCGAGGGAGGGAAAAGTGGAACTGAAGGAACTGAAATGAAGACTAACTTGTCCCGAAGCACAACACCCTCCACACAGGCTCCAAACAGTACCACACAGCTCAAGTCTGACAGTCACATTCAGGAAACACAGCAACAATCCAACTTAATTATAACAGTATTTCAGTCTCTGAATCTGATTGGAGGGGTACGTGAAGGCTGTTGTGTGACTGGATATACTGTATAAATGTAACAGTTAGAATCGGTTTAATTCGAGCCCTTGAGTCACATCACTGACACCAGAAGGCCCACATCTTCTTCTTTACAACAGCACGTGTCATGCGCTTTGTATGAACCGTAGCCGTGTCTGTGAATGTATATGTGTAAGGATACAGACGAGGGAGGTGGTGAGGATGGCGAGAATTGTTCCGATGGGAATCGATCGCTGAGCGTCCTTCAGATCTCCAGACCGGTTGGAGCCGGCCATGATTCCTGACAGAGACACAGATCAATGTAATAAACATACACACATAACATGAGCAGCATGGCATTCAAACATAGCCTTAGAAAAGAGAGGATTACCCGTGACCGAGGGAAAGAATATCCCGATCAATAGTGTGAAGGAAGTGGTGATGTCAGCAAATACGTATGGATAGTGATTGGACACAGCCGGCCTGTGGGTGGAGGCATGAGAGCCGCGCTCCAAAACATCTCCTTTACTAGAGTAAGAACTCCAGATGTTCTCTAGAGAGAGAGAGAGAGAGAGAGAGAGAGAGAGAGAGAGAGAGAGTAAACGTATTCGGGATGGAAGACATGGCCAAGACACTATTTTGAAATGTTCAATACATGTCTCGATATTCATGCATTTGCTCAAAAATAACTAAAGGGTGCTTGTTTTATAAATGATGGATCGAAAATGTAGATTCAAAATTAGAGATCTTGAGACGATGTTAGGCTGATTTAGGTATTCAAACCATGTCGGGAGGTGGTTTCGGTTGCTTCTCAGTCCGGACGCTCTGGCTGCCCATTCGGACGTCTTTAGACCTCTGGGGTCAAGGTATGCGCTCAACTTGGGAGTTTCGCCTTTGTTGCCAAATAGAATGACCTCTGCCTTGTTAGTGTTTAACTGAAGGAAGTTTTGGGACATCCAACTGTTATGATCATCAAGGCACTTGCTTAGAGAGTCTATGGGGCTGTAGTCTTTTGGCAATAGTGCTAGACGGATCTGGGTGTCGTCTGCGTAGCTACGGTACGCAATTTGTTTTGTCCTTTTCATAATTTGGCCAAGTGGGAGCATATACAGGTGGAACAGGAGCAGTGTAAGAACTGAGCCTTGTGGGATGGCACATGTCATGTATCTCCACTCAGATTCGCAGTTGCCTATGTTCACATAGTAACCCCTCCTTTCTAGATATGAACCAGCGGAGGACCGTCCCAGAGAGCCCTACCCAGTTCTCCAATCGGTCTAGGAGTGTTGTGGTCCACTGTGTCAAATGCAGCACTGATTTCTAATAACACCAGCACTGATATTACGCCCCAATCAGTATTTAGCCGAATATCATTCAGGATCTTTAGGAGCGCCGTCTCTGTGCTGTGATGCGGTCGGACACCAGACTGTTAATTGTCCAAGAAGCCGTTCAAGATTAAGGATTTGTTCAGCTGATTGAAAACAACCTTTTCAATGATCTTGCCTATGAAAGGAAGATTTGAAATTGGTCTGTAGTTGTTCAATATTGAGTTATTAAATGTAAGCACAGTGTAGTTCTAGCGGGAAGACTAGCCAGCTGTACATCATCGCACCATTAGCGGGGTAACTCCCAGCCAATCACATGTAAGCCATCGCTTCATAAGTCTGCTCACAATCACATTGCTGTTTCAGTGTGCTAACACGCAACCTCCTCCACCCCAGCACCACCTGTTGAGTCCTGTCCTGCACGGGGGTAGGCTCCTCGCCCCCGCCTCCTATCTCCGGCAGGATATGACTGTTCTGAGTACAACTTCTTCAGACCGCCAGACGGGGCTTTCGCCAAAAAGACGTTACATTACAAGGGGCTTGACAACTGCCGTCCCCAGGGACTCCAGAAACGTGCCTGAAAGGAGCGACGCATTTACCATTTCTAACCGATCTTTTTCCAGACAGTTTTGATAAATGTTGAGGGGACTGTGTCAAGACAGCAGTTTGACGTTTTAAGATGCAGTACTGTTTCTTCCAGGGTTTTGCCATCAATTGCCCCAAAATCAGTCCTAGTGCCATTCTAAAATCATTGCTGATGAGGTCACTGACTAAAAACGACTTGTTCTTTAATGAGCGTATGTTTAAAAGTGCTAACCGTTTAAGAAAATCCTTTACTTTTCCTTTTGAAATTCACGGAAATGAATCAAACATCACTCTTAGCCGTCCATCATTAAAACATCTTCACAAAACATTACTAAACTAGTCTAACGAAAACTAAGAAACTAAATAAGTCATTGCGATATTCACAAAGTTGCTAATTTTACATCGGCATAGTGAACTTTCAATATATCGCCCAGCCTTACATGCATGTTTATGTGAGAATCTGTGAGTATTTTTACCTGCGATCACACCACTAGCCAGTCCAGGTATTCCCTGTATCTGTGTGACGTTATTGTGGATGAAATAATCATCGCAAACGGCGTTTAACTCCGAGCTGTTACAGAAGTGCCACCACAGAGCCGTCGTGTTCTCCACCATGGCAGACGTAACGGACGGAGCCTCTGTGGCGTTGAAACTCTCAATGAAGGTGATGTTAACAGCCTCCTGTGTCTTGGGATAGCGGACGGTTTTAGCACACTGGGTGTTGTTAAGCCCATGCTGTGAGATACTTCGGTTCCCCAACATGCAAACACTGCGGAAGTGAAGCAGATTGGTCAGTCACACTGTCAATCACTGAGAAAGATCAATAATGTTAACGAAAGCACTGATATAAATATCGATATTGTCAGCTAAAAGAGCTAACAAAAGCTTTTTTTAGCTGACAATTTTAAAATAAGCAACACCAATAAATACAAATAGGTTTACCAATATAATGCAGATATGTATTCAAATATGCATTTATTCAACGTAATTCAATATAATGTTGGCAAATTAGATATTTTATCATTATTGCATGTTTATTGCCCCATGAAGATGAAAATCTCAGAATGGCAAAATATGATCTGATCAATCAGTCTGGCCGATATATCGGTCTATTACTTGCCAATATCATAAATCTATACTGTTTTGTTTTAAACATAGGATTATGTACGTGTTGGTAATATATCGGCAATCTGCCACCCTGCTCTCTAGATATCGCTATCGAACATTTCAACCCATACAAGTCGACCAGTAAATTTAAATTAGAAAAGATGAATAGTTGTTTATACTTTTGAAAATTTTATCATAAATGGAGTTTTAAAATAAATACAAAATCTGCTTCAAATATCACCCAAATCAAACACGTACCGATAACGGTTTCCAAATATGGGTGAACGGGTACCGATAACGGTTTCCAAATATGGGTGAACGGGTACCGATAACGGTTTCCAAATACCGGTGAACAGGTACCGATAACCGTTTCCAAATATGGGTGAACGGGTACCGATAACGGTTTCCAAATATGGCTGAACGGGTACCGATAACGGTTTACAAATATGGGTGAACGGGTACCGATAACAGTTTACAAATATCGGTGAACGGGTACCGATAACTGTTTACAAATATCGGTGAACGGATACCGATAACGGTTTACAAATGTCGGTGAACGGATACCGATAACGGTTTAGAAATATGGCTGAACGGGTACCGATAACCGTTTACAAATATGGGTGAACGGGTACCGATAACGGTTTCCAAATATGGGTGAACGGGTACCGATAACGGTTTACAAATATCGGTGAACAGGTACCGATAACTGTTTACAAATATGGGTGAACAGGTACCGATAACAGTTTACAAATACCGGTGAACAGGTACCGATAACAGTTTACAAATACCGGTGAACGGGTACCGATAACCGTTTACAAATATGGGTGAACAGGTACCGATAACCGTTTACAAATATGGGTGAACAGGTACCGATAACTGTTTACAAATATCGGTGAACGGATACCGATAACGGTTTACAAATGTCGGTGAACGGATACCGATAACGGTTTACAAATATGGCTGAACGGGTACCGATAACCGTTTCCAAATATGGGTGAACGGGTACCGATAATGGTTTCCAAATATGGGTGAACGGGTACCGATAACGGTTTCCAAATATGGGTGAACGGGTACCGATAACGGTTTCCAAATATCGGTGAACGAGTACCGATAACGATTTACAAATATGGGTGAACGGGTACCGATAACCGTTTCCAAATATGGGTGAACGGGTACCGATAACGGTTTCCAAATATGGGTGAACGGGTACCGATAACGGTTTCCAAATATGGGTGAACAGGTACCGATAACGGTTTCCAAATATCGGTGAACGAGTACCGATAACGGTTTACAAATATGGGTGAACGGGTACCGATAACGGTTTCCAAATATGGGTGAACGGGTACCGATAACGGTTTACAAATATGGGTGAACGGGTACCGATAACGGTTTCCAAATATGGGTGAACAGGTACCGATAACGGTTTACAAATATGGGTGAACAGGTACCGATAACGGTTTCCAAATATGGGTGAACAGGTACCGATAACCATTTACAAATATGGGTGAACAGGTACCGATAACGGTTTACAAATATCGGTGAACGGATACCGATAATACTATTTAACTATAGCAAATAAGTTGTACACAAAAAAAATCAGATTTTAAATGAACTCTTATTTTACTGAATATTAATTTAATATGCAGGTAATCTCTAAACTGCCAAATATCGGCTGATATATCTGTCTCTTTTTAATCGTAAACAGTTCAACAACTGATTTTAACTACCACTAACTGCTGACTTTAAAGCAACTACACGTTCCTTCTTCATGTTTAATTATAACTGTCAATCACTAACGTAAAAATCTCCGTGGATACTCACGGGAACGAGGGCGGGCTGAAGGCGGATACTAGCGCTCCGGTGTAGATTGAGAGAATGGAAATAATCACACAGGCCAGAAAAACAGACGCTAGCTTGTTGACGTATTTGACTCCCACAAACACCAGCAGAGACATCAGCAGTAAGAAGATGGAGCCGTAAACACGCATGTTATTCAGCATGGCCGCCGCCTCGCCATCTGGATTGTCCGAAACAAAGATGGCGGCCCCGGGAGCGATGTACATCTGCAAAGACACGGACGAGAGTTACAGGAAAACAGGAACCAGCAACACTGCTACAAACCTTATCAAAGCAAACAAACACATTTAATGTCCGTAAACAACAGTAATATAATAAATAAAAAAATAAACATTTATATAAGGTGTATATGATATATAACATTACAATATAAACTATTAATATAATATATACAACTTCGAGATGTTCGCACCAGTAAAATCTCGATAGCACCGAGGATGTACATGGACCCAGCGAAGGTCGTACCCAAATAGAAACACGAGCCCACGGCCCCCCCAAACTCCGGACCCAGAGAACGGGAGATCATAAAGTACGACCCGCCCGCTGGAAGAGAGACAGACAGGAAGACAGACAGGTGTGTGTTAGTCACTACATTACCACTATGTTAATGAACTCTTACGAAAGTCATCTTGGTGAAATATCGACCAAATCTACGGCAGTTTACTCAACATTTCTGCTTTTATAATTATAAACTGCAGCACTAATATTAACTGAGACAACATGGTTAATAAAACTTTCATATACATACATTAATGTACATAGCTGAAATCATAAACCGGCAGCTTTATAAAGAAACAGAGAATACCTGGCACGACTCCATTAGTAGCGATGGCACTCATAGATATGGCAGTCAGCATGGTCTATTGAAAGAGAGATGTGTGTTTAATGTACAGATAATGCACTAAAAACATCAACACTGAAGGGGTTTATAAAGCTGGTTCTCCTTTCAGAGAGCATACTCTGCTCTGATTGGTCCATTCTAAAGCATTCATTCTAAACTCCTCCTTTCAGAGAGCCTACTCTGCTCTGATTGGTCCGTTCTAAAGCATTCATTCTAAACTCCTTTCAGAGAGCATACTCTGCTCTGATTGGTCCATTCTAAAGCATTCATTCTAAACTCCTCCTTTCAGAGAGCATACTCTGCTCCGATTAGTCCGTTCTAAAGCATTCATTCTAAACTCCTCCTTTCAGAGAGCATACTCTGCTCTGATTGGTCCGTTCTAAAGCATTCATTCTAAACTCCTCCTTCCAGAGAGCATACTCTGCTCTGATTGGTCCGTTCTAAAGCATTCATTCTAAACTCCTCCTTTCAGAGAGCATACTCTGCTCCGATTGGTCCGTTCTAAAGCATTCATTCTAAACTCCTCCTTTCAGAGAGCATACTCTGCTCTGATTGGTCCGTTCTAAAGCATTCATTCTAAACTCCTCCTTTCAGAGAGCATACTCTGCTCCGATTGGTCCGTTCTAAAGCATTCATTCTAAACTCCTCCTTTCAGAGAGCATACTCTGCTCTGATTGGTCCGTTCTAAAGCATTCATTCTAAACTCCTCCTTTCAGAGAGCATACTCTGCTCTGATTGGTCCGTTCTAAAGCATTCATTCTAAACTCCTTTCAGAGAGCATACTCTGCTCTGATTGGTCCGTTCTAAAGCATTCATTCTAAACTCCTTTCAGAGAGCATACTCTGCTCTGATTGGTCCGTTCTAAAGCGTTCATTCTAAACTCCTCCTTTCAGAGAGCATACTCTGCTCCGATTGGTCCGTTCTAAAGCATTCAATCTAAACTCCTCCTTTCAGAGAGCATACTCTGCTCCGATTGGTCCGTTCTAAAGCATTCATTCTAAACTCCTCCTTTCAGAGAGCATACTCTGCTCCGATTGGTCCGTTCTAAAGCATTCATTCTAAACTCCTCATTTCAGAGAGCATACTCTGCTCCGATTGGTCCGTTCTAAAGCATTCATTCTAAACTCCTCCTTTCAGAGAGCATACTCTGCTCCGATTGGTCCGTTCTAAAGCCTTCATTCTAAACTCCTCCTTTCAGAGAGAATACTCTGCTCTGATTGGTCCGTTCTAAAGCATTCATTCTAAACTCCTCCTTCCAGAGAGCATACTCTGCTCTGATTGGTCCGTTCTAAAGCGTTCATTCTAAACTCCTCCTTCCAGAGAGCATACTCTGCTCTGATATTCATTCTAAACTCCTCCTTCCAGAGAGCATACTCTGCTCTGATTGGTCCGTTCTAAAGCATTCATTCTAAACTCCTCCTTTCAGAGAGCACACTCTGCTCTGATTGGTCCGTTCTAAAGCGTTCATTCTAAACTCCTCCTTTCAGAGAGCATACTCTGCTCTGATTGGTCCGTTCTAAAGCGTTCACTCTAAACTCCTCCTTTCAGAGAGCATACTCTGCTCTGATTGGTCCGTTCTAAAGCGTTCACTCTAAACTCCTCCTTTCAGAGAGCATACTCTGCTCTGATTGGTCCGTTCTAAAGCGTTCATTCTAAACTCCTCCTTTCAGAGAGCATACTCTGCTCTGATTGGTCCGTTCTAAAGCGTTCATTCTAAACTCCTCCTTTCAGAGAGCCTACTCTGCTCTGATTGGTCCATTCTAAAGCATTCATTCTAAACTCCTCCTTTCAGAGAGCGTACTCTGCTCTGATTGGTCCGTTCTAAAGCGTTCATTCTAAACTCCTCCTTTCAGAGAGCGTACTCTGCTCTGATTGGTCCGTTCTAAAGCGTTCATTCTAAACTCCTCCTTTCAGAGAGCCTACTCTGCTCTGATTGGTCCGTTCTAAAGCGTTCATTCTAAACTCCTCCTTTCAGAGAGCATACTCTGCTCTGATTGGTCCGTTCTAAAGCGTTCATTCTAAACTCCTCCTCTCAGAGAACATACTCTGCTCTGATTGAAATCTCCTGTGATGCATGAACAGACACTGTTAGATTAAATGTTTTTAAAATGTGTTTCGTGCCCAAAGTTGAAGAAACACCCAGATACATTCAGAAAACTTCTCGTTGGATAACTGCAAAACACATATTGACTGTATGTGTGTGTGACTCACACAGCAGCAGCATGTAAAGACGATACACAGCGCCTGCAGGACTCCAGCGGTACCGACGACCCATGTGAGTCTGAGGAACAGAATCACTCCAAAGATGTTCTGGAGACACGGCAGATACACACCCATAAACGTGCCCATCTGAGGAGACTGCAACACACACACAATCACACATCAACACGAGTCGAACTCAAAACAGTCTGGTGGAGATTTAGAAATGTGCTCAGCGTTCACGTCTGACCCAAGTACACTTTGAGTTTGCCTATAATGTTGTCTAGGTAGGCGGCTCACTAGGTTTCGTAACAGAGCTAGTGTGTGTGTGCGCGTTACCTTTCTGGGTTTGTGTTTCTCTCCGATACTCTCCGCCTCCTCGTGTTCTTTAGCGCCCTGTGTGAGGTTGGTGTAGTTCGCCAGACGATTGAGCAGAGACGACACTTTAGGACGAGTGTCCATCTCTTCCTATAGAGAGATTTACATGAATATTAAAAGGACAAACTATTCATTTCTCAAAGGAAACATGCAATAATCACCAAACAAAACTGGAATGTTTCGCTCCGTATGCCTTGCCGTTTTCCACCAAAAGTGTTTTTATTCATTTATAGCTGTTTAAGTGACATAAACAGTGATGGCGAGGCGGGCGTGGCCGGGCCGTGATGGAGCACGGTTGGTGCCAAGTCAGCTGATCAGCGGGAGAGTGAGATAAGGAACAGCCAGAGACGCCGGTTCGAGAGAGAGAGGGACACGTGAGAGAAAGGGAGGGGCGGACGGCAGCGAGTCCTCCGGCCCCTAGCGGACGGGACAGCTCCTCCCCTTCTCGGCAGACAGCCGCGATTCCCAATTCGATTCTGATTCGCAAGCTTTCGATTCTACATGAAAGACATTTTCTCCCGGCTAATGCTGTCAATGAAACGAGAGACTTCCTAACTGGGTACATTACGGAAATATACACTTGACTAATGTTTTATTCCTTTTTCATCATTTGGGTCACATTTTGGCTTTTTAAAAATGAACAAATCCATGTTTTCAATGTATAATTTTTCTGACAGGTTTATTGTTCAAATGCATCCTTTTTCATATTTACACACGTGCTAAAACAGATACAGTCTCTTTAAGAAAACCGGTACTGTCTCTTTAAGAAAACTGTCATATCTGTAAAGAGCGCCAGTAGATGAGCGCATGTTAATGAGAGAGACTGTATCCCTGAAGGTGGTATGTAAACAACAATACAAACCTATTTTAATTTGAATAATATCTAATAAGAAACACGATGAAGAGGGAAAGTGAGAATGGCGGCGAGTATTCAATACAAACCTCAAACAGGGCCAGATTCCTGTCGTAGAAATCATCGTCCTCAACCGCATGCGAGTGATTACTGTACACACTGGACAGCTTCACACCATCATCACCTGAGAGAGAGATTTATTGTTTTATTAAGACAAGCATGTCTGTGGCAATCATCATTTATTATTATTATTCATATTACTGCAGTGAATATCACATTTCACTATACAGAAGTAATTTCAATCGTGCTTTTATTTTGACGTGTGGTTTTGATGGAAGCTTCACTTAGATTATATAAATATATAGTCTACATGTAATACGCACTTTACAGTGGATTAGTGCTCTGCTTCGTCATCTCATACAACACAAATTATCTTGTCTGTGGAGTTTCATGAGCGGTATCAAAACAATGCTCTGTGTGTGCAAGTGGCCCAACCATCCCAACACAATGACATTGGCTCGACCAATGGTGTGAGTCGGGGGGCGGGACCATCTTATTTGTCTGATCAACGGCTGACAGGTGAGTTTTCTGAAATCAGTTTGAAAACAGTCTTTAGCAAAGCAGCGCTATTACCATTGCTACGCCCTTTGTTTAAGGATTTAACAACATGCCGAAACCCATTCTTCTTTTACCCACCAAAACTTGGCATGTGACCATTTGGTCGTACACCCATAAATAAGTGATTAAAGTATCTCTGGATCTGAAAAAAGACTTGGAGGTGGGCTGATTTGACTCTGATCAGCAAGCAGCCATTCAGTAACAACCTCGTAACTTTATAACCACACCCTAGCAACCATCCAGAGCACCCTAGCAACCATCCAAAGCACCCTAGCAATCATCCAGAGCACCCTAGCAACCATCCAGAGCACCCTAGCAACCATCCAGAGCACCCTAGCAACCATCCAGAGCACCCTAGCAATCATCCAGAGCACCCTAGCAACCGCATTCTGCATTTCGCCGCCGTTACTAGACGCGCTACAAACACTTTGCGGTTTATTCACTTTCACACAAATCACGAGTACAACGGCTGATATGCTCATTTCATATCGAATGCTTTTACTATTTTAAAAACAACATTTTAACGCTTATATTACGGAACCACCTACATTAACTGACATCACTTATTCTGAAGCGATTAGATGGTTTGTTGAGCCTCAGACTCGAAAAGATCGCAGTATACGCCCTTATAAACACCCAAACTGACCTGTGAGATGCGTCACAGAAACGACACAGAATGACGTGGATGCGTTACATTTAGGTGACGTTTTTAGGTAACGGAGGGAACGTTTTACTCATCAACCTCCATCTAATATTCACCTCATAATCGTCGTCGTGGTTACGATACATCTGCACTTGCCTTTGGCGCCCCCCGCTGGACTGCACTGGTAAACTGCACCAAAACGTTCGGGATGGTAACTGGCGATATTTAGGCCACAATACGATATTATTGCGATTCTTTATTTTTGGTGTATTGCGATTCCAAACTACGATATATTGCAATATTTCACTCAATGTTTCTCATTCGTCTTCATCGGACTTTAAGATGTTTCCAAATCACCAAACCATTGATAAATTAATATAAAATCTCAGTTTACCAAACAAGGCCAGATTATTTCCTAATCTCCATGTACAATGCAAAGCCATAAGCATAGAAGATACGACTTAATTACATTAAACATTAATTAACTGTACTGTAGGGCCCAACCCTAACACACACACACACACACACACACACACACACACACACACACACACACACACACACAGACACACAGACACATAGACACATAGACACAGAGACACACAGACACACACACACACACACACTCACACACTCACACACTCACACTCTCTCACTCTCTCACTCTCTCACTCTCTCACTCACTATAGACATCTATTGTTTGCATATGAAGAGAGTTATAGACTACAGGCTTAATCCAAACCCTAAATAATCATTATCTGATTGTGGCAGGGCGGGTCGTGATTATACACACCCGGTCCCGTATCAGGCTAATCAAGCCTCTGAGAGGGATAAAGGCTGACTGCGGAGGGCCGTGCAGGAGAGAGAGATCGTTTACGGACATGTCCGTCATGTGTGTGTGTGTTTGTCTTTTACGTTTCTCATTAAACTATTATTTATATTGTCAAGCCGGTTCTCGCCTCCTTTCCATGGAACTGCGTTACACTGATGAATGAATCACATTTCCAATTGAGACTGTCCCGAGTGTGTTATTGACTTCTTTACATCCCACACTGAAGTGTGCCGTCCACGGCTGAAGCTTTTCATGCAAAATAATGACTAACGTGAAGTGTGTGTACAGAAACACACCGTTGCTAGGTGGTTGCTAGGGTGTGCAGGGCAGTTGCTGGGTGGCCCAAGTCAAAAGTCTATATGACATTCAGTTCTCTAGAAAAGGTGCTGCAGAGATAGTGTGGCAGTACATTATTCTAGACATGGCCAATGACACAATGGACAATACTGATAAGATCAGCATCACAGATCAGCCCAACTATTGCTATCCATAACGTGATAAGAGCATCTAATGGTTAAAGTGGATAAACACTAAATACTAAACACTAGCGGAGAAGACATTTACATGTATGCGTTCGGCCGCTGCTTTTCTCCAAAGCGACTTACAGTGCGCTAATTACAGGGGCAATCTCCCCCGCAGCAACCTGGAGTTAAGGTACAAGACCCTGTACTTAACGTCTTAAATCAGGGAATGAACTACAATCCCATGATGCATTGCGAATGACGTAATGGAACGAGAAATGACAGTAAAAAAACTATTTAAAAATACTGACATGGCCATGACAACAATAATACGTTTACGTCATGAAAACACATTAACTTTATTTACTCGACTAATCCTCGCTAAAATGCTAATAAAACTCAGCGTTTGAATGATTATCACATACGTTGGAAAATGAAAACTGTTGTGTGGGCGTGGCCTTATAGTCATTATAAGCATACAAGAAATATATTTTACCTTTATTTCAAACTTATAGCTCAATTACAGCGTATTACTACTCAAGCTACTAACGTAGTTACACTACAGTCGAGACCATCTTTGAAAACGCAGTTAGCTACACCACGAGTAGTAGCTAATACAGTCAACGTAATTTTTTTGTATTTGATATATAAGAGTCAAACAAACAGTTGCAATCAACTAAATATTTCGCTTTAAATAAGAATAAATAAAAGAGCGTACGGTCTCTTTAAGGCTGTGCGCGGCTCAAGTGAATCACTTATTTTAAGCGGTTCATAAACGAGCACCGTCCGAACAAACCGGATCACTTAAATGATTCGGCTATCCCAGCGGTTTAGGCGCGCGTGTTTGGTTACTCCCGCAGCTCCATTGCAGCATTTGCGATAAAATGTGAAAAAAAAGTTGCGTTTTGTGACGCTCCAGCGCTACTCGCTGGAAAAGCTGCTTGTTAATGGAATAGCGGCACTATTGTGAAAATAGTCACAATTAGCAAGTCGTTAGTAGCGTCACTACTTGTGGTTAGGCTAGTTACACACCAAAAATGATAAAACATAAGTAGTTTGAGAGTGCGCGGAAATTCGACTACATTCAGCTTAATGGGAGGGGTCGCTGTTGAGCTCCGTTGCCGCGATTCCCATTTTCACGATAACAGTGATTTCTCAGATTGGCAGAACTCTAAAGGATTATGGGTAGTGTAGTTTATCACTCAGCAATTAAATACAATTAACGTAAAATTAAATTTTTATTCAACTGTTGCACTCTATTGTGAAAAATATGTTAAAAAGAAAACCAGCAAAAACTATTTAAAAGCCGATTTGCTTACCTTGATCCACGTTACAGCGGTCCGGCGTATCGGCCCCCGCTGATGTCGCGTTCCCACCGGACATTTCGCTGTGCGGCTCGCTCCGGTTCACGCTCTCCCTGGAGCCGAAGCAAACCCTTCCGCTGGAACGCGAGCTGACGTCTGGGGACGTGTCCGAAACGCCCGGGAGGTCTTCGGCTTTGATGGGAGTGACGGTGAAGCGCACGGACGGCGCCATGGCTTCCCGCGCCGCTGGTTGCTGGGGGTCCGACATCACGCCGGTGTCGGGGGTCCAGCGACGATGACCTGTCGACACTCAGCCGATGGTGTGCGGCGGCGTGGACGTGGGCCGACTCATCGCCATGGAAACAGTAACGTGAGTCTGGGACGTGTGCGAATGTTACGATGTACGAATGCTCGTACGTTCTTTTGCGATGTTTCGGAAACCAACTACAGTAAGATTTCTGAGGTTAACACTGGAGATTAAAATATATTTCAGCGGATATGAGTGGATTACGATGGATTGAGGTAGCGGTGAATTGTAACGTGTAATTTCCAGTTACTTTCTTACAAATTTTATAATTCAGTGGCGAAAAAATGGTAAATATGTACTGAAAAAAGTTGGTTATTTAGACTCGGATTTTATAAATATGGATATCTAATGAAAAAAACTGTGTGTGTGTGTGTGTGTGTGTGTGTGTGTGTGTGTGCAAAGGAAGAGAAAAATAACACAAAAAGCACAATGTAAACAAAAAAGCTTAAACCAGCTTCTAATGGTAACAGATTAAACTAGTTTTTTTTTTATATGGCCATTTTTTGGTCTATGCTGGTTTATAGATGGCAGATCAAGACACACACACACACACACACACACACACACACACACACACACACACACACACACACTTAACCTGGTGTACAATGATGCTTACAGTAGGGATGATTTAACTTAGACCTGTTCAACTCACCTGCCCATCTCTCTCAGACAGACAGGTGCTCTGACAGCTGTCAATCACTGCACATATCACTGATGTGAGATGAGAACAGTGAAAGCACGTCTGTAATAGATATAACCCACACAACGAAGGAAAATGTCTCAGAACCTTTGTAGGCAGCTTCCTAGACAGCTTGTTTTGGTACCATAGCAACTACCACATCCCATAATATTGTCTAGCTAGGCAGCTCAGTAGGTCTGAGACACTTTTACATCCTGCGACACTTCTATCTAACACAAATAACACCTGAAATCCTCCACTAAGCCAATTATAATCCCCTCAGGCACACGCATGAATACACACCTAAGACCGGGTCAAATGGGCCACATGTGCGAATAAAACCGGTTACCGCTCACGCGCGCGAGTCAATTCAAACCAGAATAAACCGGATATATTCCACAGGATCGAACGTCTTGACCGTTCCGACGCTCGTTCACCTGCCGACAGTCGTCACTTGCTCCACTGAAGCCCGAGTTCGGTGTGTTCGCTTGAGATTCGTTTGCGGTTCATCAAATCAGCACGTTTGACTGCGGACGCGCTCCCGACTGTGACGAGCTGTGATGTCATGACGTCGTGTGCGTAAGAGACGTCTCCTGCGGGGTATTATTGTGGGAATGTTGTATTTCTTAGTAAAATAAGGTCTGTGGTAAACATTGCTCGACGATACGTGGACGTGTTGTTCTGTAACATATATTACACACTTTCATGCCTAAAACAAGCATTTTGAAACCGTATTGAATAGCATACTTTAAAATAAAATCACACGGCGGCATCAAAATTCACGTTTGAGGTATGAAAGTGCGTCATATATGTTGTAGAACAAAACTTCCACGTGTCGTGAAGTAATGTTTACCACAGATCTTATTTCACTCATAAGTTGAAACCCCCCATAGGAAAACCCAGAGGGAACCCATGGCGAAATACACTTCCGGGTTTGCCTACAAACTGACGTCACGGCTGAACAGCGCTATGCTAATTAACTTTAAAGCTCCAAAAAAGGACATAAAGGCAGCATAAAAGTAACCTACAAGACTCCAGTGGTACAATCCACGATTCAGAAGCAATATAAGAAGTGTGGGAGAGAATTTTCATTCTCAAATTTGTATTTTATAATTACTTTCACTTCCACATTCTTCATTTTTCCCACGGCAATTTGCATTCTTCATGCGTATTGCCACATACTGGTAGGAACTGGAGATTTATAGTACAAAAAAGGACTTAAATATTGATCTATTTATAACCCAAACCTATCATAACACTTCTGAAGACATGGATTAAACCGCTGGAGTCTTATGGATTATTTTTATGCTGCCTTTGTGTGCTTTTTGGAGCTTCAAAGTTCTGGTCGTATGGACCTACAGAGATTAAATATTCTTCTATAAATCTTTGTGTTCAACAGAAGACAGTCATGCACATCTGGGATTGCATGAGGGCGAGTAAATGAGAGAACTTAAGTAACCTGCACAAATTGATTGCATCCTTTAAGTATTATAAATGGTCTATTCCCGGTTTGCTTAACAAACAGATCTTAAATGGACGGTGTAAAAGATGCAAATAACACATTTCATTACATTTGAATGCTCACATGTTTATTGTATTAACTGAATAATCATTCTTGAGCAATCTAGAAAAAAAGATGCCATACTTTCTGGAATAACAAAAAAAAAAACACTAAAATATGGAAACAATTGTGTGTAAACATCCATTGTTGATCAGTTCACAGCACAGGTCGGGGTTGTTGTGTGAGCAGCAGCCCGAAGCGTTTCTTGATGGTCACTCGGTGTCTGGAGAACTTATCGTCCGGAGAGAAGCGGGCCGGGTGTGCCGAGCTGGTGGGCTGACCGGATGGGTCCACTTTCTGTAAAGAGAACATTTTAGAACATGTCCATTCATTATGCATATATCATTCACTAACAACAAGCACAATGGGTTTCAAGACAGTAATTACATTAATACTGTGGGTTTTTAACATGTTACCATGGTTATACCACAGTATTCTTTGAATTTACTTCAAGTACTGTGTGTGTGTGTGTGTGTGTATATATATATATATATATATATATATATGCGCTACCACCTGAATACAGTAATCCATCAGTACATGTTAGTGTTTATTATTGTACTGCCACACCAAGTAAACAGAACGTTCTCCTAACGTTAGCATATGGTTTACACTTGCTTGTTTTGTGGAACCAATTCCTAACGTTCTAGCAACGTTCCATATATAATAACAACAAACTAACGTTACATAAATCCTCCACACACACACACACGCAGAGTTTTATCCAGAGAAAATAAACATGCACATGCTAAATATATAACTAGGTTAAAACTAGAACTAGAAGACTCGTCTCACCTTCAAAGTATAAACCCTGTCGCCGACCTCATTCAGATAAAACTGCAGGAACATGATGAAAGTCACTCTCGCAGTCAAAGATGAAGTTATAAGAGTATAAACAGCACAGCGGCTCACAATCACACGTGCGCGGCCCAACTCACAGGAGACCGGAAGTGCGCGAGCGACAGAGGGGATGATGGGTAATGGAGTTTTATTCTATTTTCCAAGCGCCGCTAACAGTGAGCAGCGATTATTTCTTTAATAATTTGTATATACATATAATTTAATTATATAATAAATCTACATAATAATGTAAGATATATGCGTGTCATTGGAATACTAGGATGTTTATGTCTAAGTGTGTCTATAAAGTCTTAATATGTATTCTGCTGGCTGGTTGTATGTCAGCTGTCTGTGCTGAAAAAGGTATTATTTTCTCTCATGTTCACAGTTATTTCTGTTTGGATTTCAGAGCTGTATGTGTAATTTAAATAATGTAATTTCAACAATACCTTCTTTTTGTCAAATTCTCATTTCCTCTAACCTAAACATTATTGAAAAGTTAACCCTGTGGGTTTATCACGAAGCAGGCAGCTCTTTTCAGAAAAGTGATTATTATCTTGCAACAAATGTGTTTGGTTATCCGGGTTTTTGTCAAATTAAACCCCAATCAGATAGTGCTGGTGTGTGAACATGTATTTGGTCTCCGAATGGGTGGATAGATGACGACAGATGGATGAAAAATAAAATAACTCTAAAGAATAAACTTTAATAAACTTTTTATGCTGAAGTGCCTGAAATTAGTTTGACAAAATCAACATTTTGCCTTGTGAATTCCTTCACAAAAGCACCAGTGATTACCTCACAAAGCACACAACTACTATGGTCTCATAAATACACACCCAACAATATGAATGTTGAGTTTGTAACATGAATAAAACATGCCAAATTACTTAATGAGAATATTTTTGGGTGAACTTTCCCTTTTATTTCCTCACCCTCATGTCATCCCAGACATGTATGACTTTCCTTCTTCAGCAGAACACAAATGAACACTTCAGCTCTGTTTGTCCATACTATGCATGCATGAGGCATATTTAGGGATCCACACGTCTCCAGCCGATCAATTAATGTCTTCTGAAGCAACTCAATAGCTTTGTGTAAATAATAAAACTTCCTGCCAGCAGTTGACGGATCAGTGATGAGCAGAAAACAGAGGCAGCAGTGGCACAGCCTCCCCAAAACTGGACAAGACTGAAAAAACAACCAGTTTTGGGGAGGCTGTGCCACTACTGCCTGTTTCCAGCTCTTGGCTGACAGCTGTGAAACCCGACAAGTCTTCTGCAGTTGTACCCATCAACAAGTGTTTCATACACAGAACTGTCAATGACTGGATGGGTTTTGTGTTTGGCACCAGAGTAAATTATAGAGACTGTAGTGTGTGAAAATCCCAGAAACTCTCAAAGCAGCCTACATACACACAATATGAGACCGGACCACAGGGGACCGATTAAGAAACTTTAATATATTATATAGTATAAAATATGACAGTGTGCTTCCGTGATACAAAAGTGATTTGCTTTTCAATTAAATATAGCTTAAAAATAACAAGAAATATATGTACACATCCTTCTAACATCATTTAAAATAAAATAACAAGTATTTATTGCAAGGCACATTTTTAGCAACACTTTCTCTCGCAGCAATATTCTCATGTAAACTCCCCACACACTCTGTAACACATGGAGACTGTTGAGGGATAGTCCAAAGCACACGCTAACACACATGCTAGTTAACATCGGTGACATGATACAGACGGCAGAAGTACATCGCAAACACTCGTCACGAGTACTGCGATACAGCAACTGACCAATTCAAACCTTGAGCTCTAACGTTAGTCCGAGACATTCCGTTGTTGCCGTTGGCGTTCAGAATCCCGTCAGCGGTCACAAACGCATCCGAGCGGAGAGAATGGGGAGGAGCGTACGATAGATCGGATGCGTCATCAAGAGGTCTTGGAGTGATGCTGTTGTAGTTGGATAGAAAAAATTAAATAAAAAAAAAAAGAAGTCAAGAATCGTAAAATTCTCATTCAAATGCCAAAATATTTGTGCAACTAATTAATTTTTTAAAAAGTAATTTATTTTTGTTTGCTGGTTGATATGACAGTGAACTTGTAATTTATATCTTTAGTTACAAACAAAAAGCACATTTTGGTTTTAATTTCATGTTTACTAAATGTACTAATGAAAAGGAGTTCAAATGGGTGCTTGCTACACTTAAAATAAGTGTTTACAAAACATGCAATGTAATCCAAAAGTAATCCGATTACAGAAAAGTAGTGTAAACTAGAAGATTATCATCAATTACAAATTCAGTTAGTAATAGATACCAGATTCAAATTCAGACGCAATCCACCCAACACTTCATACGTTTACATGCACTTAATAATAAAAGGCAATCATAGCTTGGTTTCGTCAGTCATACCTACACATTAATCAGACCAAAACTGGCCTCGGCGTTTTGCATGTACATGCACCGAAAAACCGTTGTGCGTTCAACACTTCCTCAGTCGACATCCTCGCTTCAAATATTCGATTACGCATCTTCACGTATATTTGGACAGACAAATGAAGACGGTCGCTCCATTATAACAGTGCATGTAAACGCTTCATCTAAACGTTGTAGAGTCTGTAACTCTTACCTTCTGTAGGTCGCCCCCTGTTGGTCAGCGCAGAGTACATCTCTGCAATCTCGTACTGTGGAACGCCCACCAGCGCCCCCATCAGGCCACACAGATCTTCAGCGCTCAGCAATCCGTCGCGGTCGCTGTCGTACCACTGCGAAAGGTTTACATCATTTCACAATTAAAACATCTCGTTTCTCTCGAGGAGTCATCTGAAAACGGATAGCTGCCCCACAACAGACTAGAAGTGGTTTAGAGTTTCCTTTATTTACCACCTTTTGCCTTCTCTACAATTCGCTTTAAAAGGTCCTGTGGTGAAATCACACACCCCCTCACCATGAACGCAGTGTGTACGAGCGACGGCAGACTTCTGAGTCCAGATATAGCGGACACACTCAAACAAAGCCGTTTCAAGTCCACGGATTCATCCTGAAACACAGACGCACTCATTATTCCGGAATCATTCCCAAGTATCAATGGCAAGAAGTCTCACACTGCATTACCTTTGAGTAGAGAGAGCAGATCTTTACTGCCGCCTTTTCGTCAGCGAGTCCCAAAAGAGCCGTCAGGTGATCTGCGGTTACCATGGTGCTCTGCCCAGAGTGACAGCTGTCAATCATGCCGTTCATCACAGTTTCTATACGAGCGCTACAGAGACTGTATGAGAGATTACATTTAGCATATTATGCTCTACAGAAGATACAAATGTGTGTAGATAATTTATGAATTTTAAACTGCATTAAATACATATACTGCATTTGTTTTAATATCAAGTGATGCAAACGCTCATACCCATGCTGGAGCAGCAGTCGAATGGTTTCTTGAGCAGGCGGCTCCAGTGGAAGGGAGATGTTGCCGAGCTTTTGAACAGGGAAACGGCCCTCCATCACATAATCCGTGGCAGGAACATCCAGAGCTCTAGAACAAACAAAATGGACGGCAGCATTAAACACTAAAGCTCAATACAACTTGATTACCAAAAAGGCAGTGGGAAGATTTGTCTCCCAGTTATGAAAATGACTTCAGTAATGGTTACTCCATGTCAAAAATCAACCGAATTAGACACATGCACTTTAGAAAGACACAGATGAGGGTTCAATATTGACAATTTCCGCCTTTGAGCAAAATGACAGGAACAAACAAACGACCTTAGAAAGGTGTCAGCGTCATTATTTGATTGGTCCACAGAGATTGGGAGGGTTATTACTAAAATCAGTTGACTTCAGGACCCCTTGTTGTATTATGTGCCAATGGGGAGAGCCCAAAAATGGAAAAAAAGCACTTGTGTGTCACTTTTCCAAAGCTGAGGTGCTTATAACTCCAGAAGTATTAAAGACTTCTAAATATGTTTTTTCCCCATCTGGTTCAGAACAAACTTACATTTTATTATTTTGATTTTTAAGGCCCCATGTGGTTTAATCCCTGAGATATGGGGCTCACAATGTGGCTCCATGCTTACATTGTTCATTTTCAATGGGCGAAAAGAAGCACGCGTGTCACATGGTATGAAGCTAGTTTTCCTCGTCCAACAAAACAAAAGGTCTGAAGAATAAATTTGTCACTTCTAGTGATGAATATTATGGTTATGACGAGTCATCGCTCATTTGCATAAAGTCAAACTCTAGCGCTCCTTGGCCAAAAACGAATGTCACCGCGTGTGTGAACGCCCCATTAGAAGTCCGCTGTCTGAAACAGATTCGCAGTCAGTCGACTCACGTGGCCATGAGTTTCTGTACGTTCTCCGCGTACAAGTCCGGGTTCTCCTGCTCTTCCGGTGATGGCGTGTAGACGGGCAGGAACTGGAACCAATCACATTTAAAGGCAGATTGGTCACAACTGGGAACACGGGACGTGATTGGCTCTCAGACATGTCAATCAAGCAAGAGTTCCACCTACCTCCACAGTAACGCTGGTGTAGAGCTGAGAGGTCGTGTGCCACAGAGCTTCAAACCTTAGAAATCAAAATAATTAACAAATGAGGACCATGTGACCACACTCAACTCTGATAGGATGACCAAACATCTGTTGGAGGTCAATAACATATTAAGACATTTAAAAATATATTGAAAATGCAATGCACACAAAACATTGTGTAAATATACACACCCCTACTATGATTCTCATTAAACAAACACACCACAACATTAAAACCACCTCCCTAATACAGTGTAGGACCCCCTCGTGCCACCAAAACAGCTCTGACCCATCGAGGCATGGACTCAAGACCTCTGAAGGTGTCCTGTGGCATCAGTCACCAAGACGTTGGCAGCAGATCCTTCAAGTCCTGCAAGTTGCAAGGTGGGGCCTCCATGGATCGGACTTGCTGGTCGAGCACCTCCCATAGATGCTCAATCAGGTCGAGATCTGGGGAATTTGGAGGACAAAGCAACACCTTGAACTACTCACCATGTGTGCAATGTGGCAGGACGCATTGTCCTGCTGAAAGAGGCCACTGCCATCAGGGAATACCATTGCCATGAAGGGGTGTACCTGGGCTGCTACTATGTTTAGGTAAGTGGTATGCAAGTAACATCCACATGAATGCCAGGACTCAATGTGTCCCAGCAGAACATCGCCCAGAGCATCACACTGCCTCCGCCGGCCTGCCATCTTCCCATGATGCATCCTGCTGCCATCTCTTCCCCAGATAAACGGCGCACACACCCCCGCACCCGCTCGTCCACATCAAAACAGGCCACAATCTTGATTCACGGCCCAGTTCTGACGCTCACGTGCACATTGTAGGCGCTTTCGGCAGTGGACAGGGGTCCTCATGGGCTCTGACCAGTCTACAGCAGCCCCATACGCAGCGATGCACTGTGTGTCCCGACACCTTTCTATCACGACCAGCATTACATTTTCCAGCAGTTTGTCCTACAGCAGCTCTTCTGTGGGATGGGTCCAGACGGGCTAGCCTTCGCTCCTCACGTGCATCGATGAGCCTTGGGCACCCATGACCCGGTCACTGGTTCACCAGTTGTCCTTGGGCCACTTTTGTTAGGCACCAACCAATGCATATCGGGAACACCCCACAAGACCTGCCGCTTAGGAGATGCTCTGACCCACAATTTGGCCGTTGTCGAAGTGGCTCAGATCCTTGCGCCTGCCCATCTTTCCTGCTTCCAACATGTGAAACTCAAGAACTGACTGTTCACTTGCTGCCTAATATATCCCACCCCTTGACAGGTGCCATTGTAATGATATAGTCAGTGTTATTCACCGGTCAGTGGTTTTAATGTTGTGGCTGATCAGTGTATAAAACACAGTTTAGAGTACAAACTCAAAGTCATTTATGGTGGACTTGTACAACATTCAGATGAACTTTAATGCCTTCTTACCAAGTTATTCCTTTCCAAGTCCAGCGAACGGTGTCCTGTGAACACAGTTCTCTTTAAATTATGATCAGATCAAAACTCCCCTACTGGAAGCCCCCATTACATCAGTGTGGTGCACATGTGATATTACACACGTGTGCGGTCATGCACATATATAGTAATCAGCCACACGAGTGGCCGGTTACATAAACGCAGCTAATAATAGCTTCACACACAGCAGAGGCACTGACAAACACCACCCTCACCGGTTTATTGGGATAGTGAAGCAGCACGGGCTGGATGGGAACGCCAGCCAGGAAGGCACCTGTGGGAGACACACAAATGAGTGACTCATTAGTGAGAGTTGGGGCTCTACATGGGCAGCATTGCGTCACACAAACAGCCAAGACTGGGTAAAAACACAATAACAGCGAGTAAATCACTTCCACACATGGCACGGATGCGGTCAAGAAGCCGTTCGACTGTTGCTAATGAGCGCTCAAATGAAAAACTTCAGCGAGACGCCCCCTGAACTGCCGCCATGCTTAAAGAGACCGCACCAGTTTAGCATGAGTTCTATATAGAGATGTAAATACGAGCGCTTCATATTTATATCCATTTGGTGCCATTACTTCCATTGAGAGTAATGCAAAACATCAAGCGGAACATGGAAAGCATGTTCCTATCAGAGCAGTTCAAGCTGAAGTAGCACGGTGATGTGCTCACAAATGTTTGGCAGGAGGGGGCAGTCAGCGCTCCAGCTCCTCTCCAAACCAACGGGAGCCACAGGCAATCCAGCCGTCCGTAGATGATGCGCTCGCGCACACAAAGACGGCTGACCGGATCACAACAGAAGACCGGGATCGAGAGACATGTTTCACACTGCATTTCTCTTAAAAAAAAAAAAAGCATTTAGACAAATTATTTTTTATAATTTGACGACCACTTGTATTATAATATATATATATATAAAAATAAAAAATATAATACAAGTGGTCGTCAAATTCTAAAAAATAATTTGTCTAAATGCTTTTTCGACGACCACTTATCAATATTATTAGGCGTTTTTGATTTAAAAAAAAAAAAAAACAAATTATAAAAATGTAATTTTATTTAAATATATACTTTTTTTTATTATTTAAATTATAATATTTATTATACGTTATTACAATTAACATTTACATACCAAGTTATTTTTATTTGGGGGCTTTCGCGGTGAATATTATGCTATTAATTGTGATTAATCAGCACATCATGTAATTATTATTATTTTAAAATCATTTAAAATCAATTGACCACCCTAAAATCATTTAAACTTTCCAACAGATCCAGATACACACAGACAAAATATCATGTTATTATTAGACATTATGTGTGTTGATGTAACACAGGCATGCTTTTTTAGGCATGCTTTTTTTATAGTTTAAAAAAAAAAAAAAAGTCCCCAAAATGAAATGTATCGTCAGAAGGTCCCGGTTTAAATAACAGCATTAGCGGAGAGAGAATCTCTCGTATGAAAATAAAATGGACATTACAAACGCATCCAAAATCGGCACTGAAACAAAAACTGGACGGATGAAACACCCTTACGCAAGAACCCAAATCCAGACGCGTTAATATCGGACCGCAATCCACGCCTTAACGCAAGTGTCACGTTTGGCATTCTTAAAGTTGCCACCAGGGGCGCTAGAGCGGATATTAGTGTGAACGGTCCACTTCAACAGACTTTAAGAGAATATTAAAGTCAGTATATTACAGTAGCTTACCCAAATAATAACATCCAGACCTGAGACCAGAGACTGGAGCGCTCTACATGCCACAGCCGTGCAAAAATCACATGTCATACATGTTCAACCGGATCTCGCTCTGGACTTACATTACATGCATTAAGAAAGCAATCTGTACATGAAGCGGCCTTCAGCCTTAAAATGCATCTACATAGGCAGCTCATTAGGGTTTGGAACGGAGCCGGTGTGTGCGTCCCATGAGAGCATACCAGGTTTGAATTTGATCAGGGCACGTCCATTAGTCGTCGTCCCTTCTGGAAACATCAACATCTGCCAAAAGAGAGGAGCACAAACGGAGTAAACATCAACACAAGTCTCTCAGAGTCTGATGAACGGTCGAGTCACCGTGTGCTTCAGTACCTGCGGCCAGCGGCCATTAGAGGTGACGCGCTCTCGGATCTGAGACACACATTTCTTTCTGGACTCAGGGTCTTTTCTGCTCACGATCACCGACTGATTGAACTCTAAAAGTGCTGCAACAGAGAGGGGGGGCACGGTTTTGGTCAAATCACGTAAAACAGACTCCAGTGACTCCCATAAACCCTTCTACTCACCTCCTATAACGGGTAGTTTGGTGTTCTCCGATCGGGACACTACAGTCGGCAGACCAGTCGCGCACAACACCAGCATATCCAGGAAAGTGCTGTGAGGTGCCACGGCCAGCACGGGAGCTTCCTTTAGCCCCGCCTGACGCCCTTTGACCTTAATCCAAAAGAAACCCACAGAGAAGAAGACTCCGCGGCTGAGGAAGAGGATGATGTGATGGAAGAGCCACCGACGCCAGCCCTTCACAGGCTCCGCCCTCTCGCTGTCGGAGAGGCCGGCCAATCCCAGTCGAGCAAAGGCCCACGCGAGCAGGAAGAAGAGTGTGGCGAGAGTAATGCGGACGGGAAACAGAACGGAGCCCAGAATGATTCCCTGAGAAACATTTACAATGGCGCAGTAATGATTAGGGTTAAGTGACCCATTTACAACCGTTGCTAGCGGTATAAACAACCATGTTTACATACATTTAAACGAATACATTTTTCTGCCATTTTAAATGGTGAATACAAAGTTTACAGTTTTATTGTAGTGACAAAAACGGGAGAATAAATGGTTAGGTAGTTGGGTGGAAGCCAAAGTTCTTTCGAGGCAAGTCAGTCCACTCAGCTGCTATCTTTGGAACGCTCCTGGAAAGCTATTTTCAATCTGCACAAACGGCAAAGTACAGCTCCTAAATACTTAACAGGGAAAGACTGAATCTCCAAAACGGTTGGTCAAAATAACGACCAAAGAACATATTTCAAATCAGCATCACAGGGATAATAAACGGTGCTTCTTTCCCTCAGATTACGCCGTTTTTCAGACTGGTTCAGATAGTTTGAGTTGACTGAAAGGCAAAGTTTGTTTCTAAAGGTTTATTGGCTCTTTCACCTGCAAGGCGGGACTTCTTTTCTACATCCGCCATATTGAGCATTCGGTTAGCACACTTGCACAACAATGTCGCCATTTTGATCATGTCATAGACACGCCCTCTTCTCAAAACCCCGCCCTCCAAAAGACAGATGAGCCAACGTGATGTCAGCAAACCTGAACCTGCAAGAATGTTTGAGGCAAAGAGCGTTCAGGCCACACAGGCCACTCCCCTAGATCTTTTTTAGCTCTAGTACGGTCACAGATGTGTGATTTTTCACAATATTTCCCAGTCGTATTAGTTAATACTTTACGCATGTTAAATGCGTTTCGTTCTTCTAGTTCTCCAGTTGTATGTTATTACCGAATAAATAAACTCTTCAGTGTCAGGCACATCGAAACGAATTACTCAAACCCATTTGTGAATCGATTGAAGCGATTCATAAACGGATCTAGACGTTAAAGGGTCAACTGCGATTAAACGGACCCAAGCATTGGTCTGAATGTTCTTCCATTCAAAACAATAAAAGGACTCAAATATAACAAGTCGCTCAGAAATCGGACATTATTATTACTTGCGGAACAGTTTTACGAATACCACCAAAGTCTTTCTAGCAAGTCGCATCTTTGGAACGCTATTGGGAGGTTATTTCCAGTCGTGCCAGTGCAGCACCGATCTACTTGAATGGAGAAAGACCGACGTCTAAAAAAAAAAAAAAAACAGTCGGTCAAGATTACGATCAAAGAACAGACTTTCAAAATCAATTTTTCAAAAGTCAACAGACTTTCAATTATTTTGCTTCTTTACCTCATATTACACACCAAAAAATACAATAAAAATATTTTTTCAGGCTTGTCGAGAACATGCATGAGTTGATTGACACGTGACATCCGTATCTAAAAGGTGATTGGCTCTTTTATAATGTGAGGTGGGACTTCCCTTCAACATATGTTGATCATTGGCTGCCGTTGGGCGTTCCAATTTCTCCCATTAATTTTAACAGAAGTGGCCCCATCTCTGCCAAATAATCTCTGCCATTACCACCAAGTGAAACGGAACATGAAACCGATCAAATATTTTAGAGTGGTGCATTACTAGAACTTTCCAGGAGTTTAAGATTCAATAGAATTATATTAACTTTAAACAACGGTCTTCCATGTTTTCTATGACTATAGGAACCCATTTTAGAATAGTAGATCACACAAAACACGGTTTTACTGCAGTAACGGTACCTGTGTAACTGCAGTAACGTTTGGTTATACCGTACCGTTGCCATGGTAACAGAACATTCGATTTGCGAACTGAAGCGCGTGTTCGCATCGTCCATTGACAGTCGCGAGTAAGAGTTTCCGCAGTACTGTAGTTACAAGATTGACGGTTACCATGGTAAATACCTAACTTTGACATTATGCACGTCAAAGTTAGGAATGCTTCCTTAAATAGACTTCCGGCTGCTCACACACAGTCACACACACACACACACACACACACACACACACACACACACACACAGAACTGAACACGTGGAGAAAACGATCCACGATCAAACACACGAGAATCAAAACACAAGAGATGATCTTACCCGAATCCGCTGAACTCTTGACAGACTCACTTCATGGACGAAAGGATGCGGCGCGTGTCCGTTACACGTCAACATCGCCAAAACACATAAAAACCAATGCTAAAATTAATCCGTAATAAACCTGTGCGGTGATCCGTGTGTGAATAAAACACTTGGTGAAAAACTTTTTAACAGTAAGCAAGAAAACAATAAATGTCCCCCAAAAAATAAACACATACACCTTAAACAAAAGTGAAACTAAAACAAACCAGTCCTATATAGTGCACATACATGTACAACGGCAGTAAAATGACCTCAGAGATTTAACAGCACACATACCATCTAACCACGCCCCTTATAACACGCATCCATCAATGACCACGCCCTTTAACAACACAAATACCCAACTTAACCACGCCCCTTATAAGACCCATCCATCAATGACCACGCCCTTTAACACAAACACCCCCCATCTGTCACCATAGAAACGCAACACATTGATCAGTGATTACATCCTCTCCAACTCATTCAAGTACTTTCAAACTGTGACAAACGGTTATAATGTTAACGGACAAACCATGTAATAATTGGTTAAATGTAAGTTCCTTATAAAACACAATGAAAAATGCTCTTACATTTAAAAACACAACATGTTTAAAGGCAGAAAGTTGCTCTGTTGTAAAATATTGAGTGACACAAGAGACGATTATAGAGATTATCGGTGATTGTACAAACAAACGGAACCGGACAGTCCTGCCATTGACGAGTCACGATCAAGTATTCCAGAGAGATGTCCCGGCACCATTCTGGGAAGCTTAGTTTATGGCTATTTAAAAATAAAACCTAAAAATAACCTTTAGAGAACGTTTTGTATACGTTCTTTATACGTTGTCCCACAAAAAAAAACGATGATAAACGGTGATAAATAATAGAACTGAACTAGAATGGTAGAAATTGGCTCCCAAAAAATGTACCAAACGGGAACCATATGCTAACGTTGCGGGAACGTTCTGCGTTTACTGGATCGTCAATATTGTTCTTAAAGGGATATTTTGGGTTCAATACAAGTTCAGCTCAATCGACAGCGTTTGTGGCATAATATTGATTAGCACAAAAATACATTTGGACTCGTCCCTCCTTTTTTTTATGAAAAACTCACAATGACACTTACAATGGAAGTCAATGGGGACCAATCTGTAAACATTAAAATACTCTGGGCCCACCTAGAATATATATATTTTAGATTTTCTCCCCTTTTTCTCTTCAATGCGCTCCAGGTTCTCGTGGTGGCGGACGACGAATCTCAGTTGCCTCCGCGTCTGAGACGTCAATCCGCGCATCTCATCCGTGCATCACGTGACCCCTTGAGCACGTTACCGTGGAAACGTAGTGCATGTGGAGGCTTCACACTATTCTCCGCGGCATCCACGCACAACTCACCAAGATCAAACATTATAACATTATATCGAACATATTATATCGAACATTAGTGACCACGAGGAGGTTACCCCATGTGACGCTACCATCCCTAGCAACCGGGCCAATTTGGTTGCTTAGGAGACCTGACTGGAGTCACTCAGCACGCCCTGGATTGGTAGCCGGCGTCAATCCTCGCTGAGATTCCCAGACCCCCGGCCCACCCAGAATATTAAAGATAATTCTTTGACTTCAAATGTATATTTATAAAAAAGTAAAAAATGTGTTTTTCTGAATGTGTGAAAGAATTGTTTGAATGCGCCGCTCCTCTGTTGTTACGAAAAATGTGGTAAAACTAAATTTGGGATAAAACTCGACCCCTCCATTTGTATTGAGGCCCACCCAAAAGTGATTCCCTGCTACGCCCTTGCAGACACACACAAGATGCGTTATTAAATCACTGACGCCAATTTCACAACGGCGTTACCATGACGACCTAACGTCAACAAACACTAAAACCCACAAATGCCCATTTAAACAACTTCACAGCTCAAATAGTACACGAGTTTCACAGAGTAATTAATATAAGTGCGTTTATACAATTATAAACCGGAATGTTCCGTTAAAGTGACTTCTGGAAGATGTAAACAGTCCTGATTACTCAGCGGAGACCGTTTATCTTAAACTCGACTCGTGACAGAAACAGGTCAGTCAGTATGAGACTGAACTCAGATATCATGTTTATGTAATGCTTTACACGGCTGTAACATGTAATCCGCTTTATTCAGGACCTCAGATAGAGTTCATCAGACCCCGTCCACAGTCACAACAATCCACCAGTGACATCACCATATAAGGGTTTCAGTCAAGACGATATATTTTTGGTTTTGGATATTTTTGTCCCACTACACACACACACACACACACACACACACACACACACACATGTATTTATATATTATTTTTAAGATTTACACAACAAAATTCAGTCACATTGTGATCGTAAACAAGATAAAACAACCTAAATATTTTAAGTTGTATTTATTTAACATGTTAAACATGAATAAATAAGCAAGTTAGTGAATAAAGGCCACGTTCAGGAATCAGACTACACTGGTCACGCTGTAGATTCAAATGAACTGATTCATAAGAGTCATTTGTTCAGGAATCAGACTGCACTGGTCACGCTGTAGATTCAAATGAACTGATTCATAAGAGTCATTTGTTCAGGAATCAGACTGCACTGGTCATGCTGTAGATTCAAATGAACTGATTCATAAGAGTCATTTGTTCAGGAATCAGACTGCACTGGTCACGCTGTAGATTCAAATGAACTGATTCATAAGAGTCATTTGTTCAGGAATCAGACTGCACTGGTCACGCTGTAGATTCAAATGAACTGATTCATAAGAGTCATTTGTTCAGGAATCGGACTATGCTGGTCACGCTGTAGATTCAAATGAACTGATTCATAAGAGTCATTTGTTCAGGAATCGGACTACACTGGTCACGCTGTAGATTCAAATGAACTGATTCATAAGAGTCATTTGTTCAGGAATCGGACTACGCTGGTCACACTGTAGATTCAAATGAACTGATTCATAAGAGTCATTTGTTCAGGAATCGGACTATACTGGTCACGCTGTAGATTCAAATGAACTGATTCATAAGAGTCATTTGTTCAGGAATCAGACTACACTGGTCACGCTGTAGATTCAAATGAACTGATTCATAAGAGTCATTTGTTCAGGAATCAGACTACACTGGTCACGCTGTAGATTCAAATGAACTGATTCATAAGAGTCATTTGTTCATGAATCAGACTACACTGGTCACGCTGTAGATTCAAATGAACTGATTCATAAGAGTCAGTTGTTCATGAATCGGACTACGCTGGTCACGCTGTAGATTCAAATGAACTGATTCATAAGAGTCATTTGTTCATGAATCAGACTACACTGGTCACGCTGTAGATTCAAATGAACTGATTCATAAGAGTCATTTGTTCAGGAATCAGACCACACTGGTCATGCTGTAGATTCAAAAGAACTGATTCATAAGAGTCATTTGTTCAGGAATCTTCTTGCTGTTTTGCGGCGGTTCGGCAACCCATTGATGCATTACCACCACCTATCGCCCATTTGGACCATCGACACTATTTACAAATAAAATACCTTCACACATAATTTCCTAACACCCTCGGGACTGCAGTTTCAGCTCCTCCAGCTTCCACATGCGGCCCCTAAAATAAATAAATATAAAATATATATTTTCTTATATTGGATTACCCAGTTATTCTCCTCTCTCCTTCTCCCGATAACCTACCCTTTCCTACTGCTGGTTGAATTGCATACAAATATCAGCATTTCATTATCCCATTGCTGTTGCCATATGTGATTAATATGCTTTTTGATGACTGATTTGATCTCTGATCTACTAAAAGACACTTGGATATACGGTTTCCCTCTCTAATGCCAATGTATCTGTCTCTTATCCTTTCAACCCCACAAACACTGAACATGCATATTATTCTGCAGTTATGAATACACATCCTGAGGAATCTCTATTGTGCTGTCTTGAATCAGATTAGCTGGACATTCAGACTTAAGCTATAGAGTCTGAGCATCTGTTTACACACTGCCATTACAGCAATCATTGCTCCAGTAAACCCCAATAAATGATCTGATATCCTACTTATCCTAGACACTTTCAACTTAGGAATTGTGTACGCAACCCCATTTTTTGGATCTTCTAAAGCATCTGTGAAAATCTCCAACAACCCAATCAATCCTGCTGCATTTACTTCCCCCGTTCGTAAGTAGGACTCACTACCTTTATGTTGGGTGATTTTACCTCTGGCCTCCTAAGTTTGCCCAATACGACCCCGTTAACTGCGGTCTTAATTGTTTTGGCATTTCACCAATTTCAAGTCGAAGATGTTAAATATGCTCCACAGCAGATTCTTAGGGAACACTTTATTTTGATGGTACCAAGTAGATATTTAACGGATTATAAGTGACTTATCAACTGATAAGCTGTTATACAGGCTACTTAAAGTCTACTGATGTTTGCTGAAACACTGTTTACTAGCTATAGCAAGGCAGTTGATAAGTCACTTAAATATCTACTTGGGACCACCAAAATAAAGTTGTACACACACCACTTCCAGTGCCAAGGGCCCCTCGACTGCCCGGGGGTGCCCTGGCTTTAAGGTTGCGTGATCTAGTTTGGCGTTCCCCCTGCTCGAAAACCCATCAACAATGGAAACAACTTTTGGCCATGAAAACATGGTTTATAATGATTACTGCCCGTTTAATTCTGTCATTGAGAATGGAGCATCCAACACATTATCCATTGCTTCCATCTTCCTCATTTTTAATTATTATAATGTTGGAAAGGACAAGACAAACAAGCACAAAGACTCGTAAACATTCAATAATGCATCCTGTTTTTTAATCAAAAATATTTACAATCAAATACTATTTTCTTACATGGTGAGATTTAGTGGAGCAAAAGACTTTGATATGAATGAAGACAATGTTAAGTTATTTGTACAGGCTCAGTTCAGGAGAGTGATAAAGGCACATATATGCGTCACACAGTAATCGTCGCACGGGGTCTCTGAGCGACGCGGCGTCGAGTCGAGAGATCTCGTCTATGGTCATTCTCAAGTAACGGCCCACCTCAGGACATGCCCTCACCTGCGGGACATTAAAGCCATTCTCTCCTCCTGAAAATCAAACAAACATCTGGTGAGTGTGCAGAGAGAAACCGTTCTGACCACAGAGTTCAGAAACCGCATTGAACTCACCCTCTCTGTCGGCCATACTGTCGAAGAACAGCCAGTCTGTGTGCTGCGGTCCGTGTTTCACGAAGCTCACGTAGTGACTCGTCTCGATGCACGTCACAGCGAACAGATCCATGAGCTGACGGGACCCTGGAACCGGCCCCTCCCAACAGCCCAGCGCCACTTTGATGAGTGTGGGTTTGTGTGCCTGTCGTTTCTTGTGTGTGTGAACCTGACAGGGAGAGAGAGACAAGCGTCATGACAACAGTGTGTGTGTGTGTGTGTGTGTGTGTGTGTGTGCGTGCGTGAGTGTGTGTGTGTGTGTGTGTGCGTGTGTGAGCGTGTGTGTGTGTGTGTGTGTGTGTGTGAACCTGACAGAGAGAGACAGACAAGCGTCATGACAACAGTGTGTGAGTTTACAGCCCTCACATCTTGTGTACCGTACACGTGTGTGTTTACCTGTTCGTTACAGATGTTACAGTACTGATTGAACTGTCCCGGTGTGATGTCATCATCCTCGTAACACTGAACACACTCCCACTGCGCCAGAGTCTGACAGATACTGCACTGACGCACAGCTGCACACACACACAGATCAATCAATATAAACATGTATAATATCAGTTTCTAATAATCAACAATAATAACAATGACTAATAGAAAAAATGATAATGAATAAATAAAATCATAAAATTTATCATGTTAATCTATTGTAAGAGATATATAGATATATCTATATATATAAATAAATTAATAGAAATATTTGTATTAAATGTATAATATAAATAATGAATGATAATCAATATATACAAAAAAAAAAATCTATAAACATTTGTATTATAAATAAATATTTGTATTAAAAATGTATAAATATTTTATTACAGGAACAGTAGTAGTATGTTTTATTTAATGCCATGTCAGCGATCAAAGCTATTTTCATGGCAAGAATTAAATTACAAAAAACAAATATCATATAAATACAATAAAAACAAAACAAATATAAATAGCAAGTCATATTATACAATATATTTTTTAAGATTAATATATGATATGAAATCCAAAACCTTTTCAGGCACAATCTCATTAAATAAGTCCTTTAACGAGGTAACTTCATAAAAGAGCATTCTACTTGTGTTAAGACCAGGACAATCTAGTAAAATATGTTTGACAGATAAGGGAATATTACAAAACATACATAGGGTTGGGTCTTCACCTTTAAGCAAAAGGCATGGGTCAGATTTGTGTGACCTATACGACATCTGGTGTAGACCACTTGATCAAATCTTGTTTTAAAATTGATAAAAAGTCTGTTTGAAATTTCCGGATGAATTACATACAACTTATTGTTCTTGCACATATTCCACTCTTCTTGCCACTTATTTAAAATATATCGGTTAATAATCGGTCTGATATCTGAGGGAGGGATTTGACATTCATTAACTTCCTGATTAAGAGCTTCCTTAGCAGCTGCATCAGCTTGTTCATTTCCTGAAAGACCAACATGTCCTGGAACCCAGCAAAAGATAATGCTGAAGAACTGATTTAGTAGATAATCCACTTTGGTTAAGATGCAGTCCACTAAATGATGGTCAATTTTTAAAGTGTCCATTGCTTGAAGGCAGGATTTAGAGTCAGTAAAAATTATAAAAAAATTTTGCAGAGAATTTTCAATGTGCTCCAGAGCTAAAAGTAAAGCACGAGCCTCAGCAGAGAAAATTGAGCACTGTTTTGGAATACTGAATTCCATAGCGTTGATTTCCAGTCACCATTGCTGCCGTTACACTGTTTTCCATCTTCGAGCCATCTGTGAATATAGGTACATGGGAGGGAATTGGTTTCTTATTTCCAAATATTGCTGTCTATATACATTTGGATGGGTCACCCCTTTCTTCTGATGAGTCAAGTCCAAATTGATATTAGGCTTCTTTAGTTTTCAGGGAGATATAGAATTGAATTGTATTTGGGTTAGAATGTTCAAATTTATATTCAAGTTCTCCAAATGAGGTTTAATACGAATACCAAAGGATCTGATACTTTTAGGTTTGCTCTCATACAAAGGAGTAAATTGTGGGTTGAAGATTGAAGAATAAGCGGGGTTGGTTTTATTTGCCTTTATTTTGTTAGCATATTGGAGTGAGAGCTTCAATCGTCTGTTTTGAAGTGAAGGTTCATTGGCTTCGATGTTCAAGCTTTACATCGGCGAAGTTCTAAACGCTCCCAAAGCGAGTCGTAAGCCCTGATGATGTACTGAGTCCAACATCCGCTTATATGATTCTCTGGCAGAGTCATAAATTATGCTTCCATAGTCCAGCCGGGAACGAATTAGTGTTCTATAGAGTCTCAAAAGAACCATGTAATCTGCTCCCCATTTTGTTTTTACCAGTACTTTCATTATACTCATGGGTTTAAGACACCTGTTTTTAAGTGCTTTCAAATGAGGAATGACAGTCATTTTGTTGTCAAGAAGGAGTCCTAAGAACTTAATTTCTTTAACATTAATCGGTTCTCTATTAATGAAGAGTTCTGGGTCAAGATGAAGGGATCGCTGGATACAGAAGTGGGTACAGACTGTTTTTGATTTAGAGAATTTGAATCCATTTTCAACTGACCACTGATATATTTTGTGAATGCATAACTGCAGTTGTCTTTCAATTGTACTCATGTTCTTCCCTCTATAGCAGATGCAGAGATCGTCCACATATAAGCTGCAGAATATATTAGATCCAATGATACTCTCAATGCTGTTTATTTTAATACTGAAGAGAGTGACAGAAAGAATGCTTCCCTGAGGAACTCCAATTTCTTGTTTGTGAATATCCAACAAGGTGTTTCCTACTTGGACTTTGAAATATCTGCTGGTCAAAAATTGGAAATAAAGATGGGTAATCGTCCTCTAAAACCCATGTGGTAAAGATCTTTCAAAATCCCATACCTCCATGTTGTATCATATCGTTTTCCAAGTCAAAAAGACGGCAACAACATGTTCTTATCTAATGAAACCATCTCTAATATAAGTTTCCAGTCGGATTAATTGATCCAAGGTGCACTTTCCACGTCTAAAGCCACATTGATAGTCACTTATTTGTTTCTTCGACTCCAGAGTCCAAACAAGCCGATTATTTACCATTCTCTCCATCATTTTACAGAGGCAACTGGTAAGAGCGATTGGTCGGTAGTTATTTGGATCTTAATGGTCTTTTCCTGGTTTAGGTATAGGAATTACGGTTTATTACAGGAACAATATAAATAATAAATATGATTGAATAACGTATTAATGAACACCAATAATGATAATAAAAATGAATATAGTGCATATAAGATCAAATATATATGAATATAGATCATATTAAAATACATATTTATATTGCAATAATAAATATACTGAATAAAAGGATGATTTAACAATGTATATTATAATGAATGATATTAAATCAGTATATAAAGGATGCATTGAGTCTCACCGCTGTCCAGTAGGTCCGTGATGTCGAGGGTCAGTGAGGGCACGATGGCATCAAACATCTTGAAGTCTTTGCCGAATCGAGGCATCAGGAGCGGCAGACAGGACGGCGCCTGAAGAACAAGACAACGAGTGACGAACTGAATATGTCAAACGTCACGTGTCTGATCAGATCTGTTGCTACAGCAGTATTATGGGATGTTACCTCTGTGAGTTTGAGTCCAGAGTGCATGAAGGAAGATTCCAGTAGCGCTTGAACGCTGGACACTCGGACGAGACACGCGGCTGGAGACGAGAGAGCGATCGGAGAGACGGGAGGAGACGATGAGATGGACGGAGGGAAAAGCTGATAGATGAAACACTCCTGCGGCTCCGGACTCGACGACCTACAACACACAATAATACAAATGATTACCTACTGACGGGACTAAATCTAATAACAGTTTGTAAAGACTGTTTGAAGATATAAATGAGTCGTTGACCTGATCTTCAGAAGAGGTTCCACCTGGAGAAGCAGGAAAAGCTGGTTGAGGAATTCCTCAGGATCTGAAAACATAATTCAATTAATAAATCCTTCATCAACAACAACAACAACAGCAGCCGCCATTTGTCACTAAGTGGCGTCGACAATCACGATGGGAAGTGTCGAAAGTCCGCTGTCAGGAGGTCACAGGGCCGACCCAGATGCCACAGGTCGACTGACTGAGATGACTGGCTGATGCACCACCTGTGCCCCCTACTGTGCCAACTTGCTGTGCTTTAGCCACCCTGCGCTCTGCTCGTTGTTGTGAGCGTCGCTCCTCTGCCCTCCGTTGTTGTTGGAGGGCGACTGCCTCCAACTGGCCAGCAGCATCCTTCACAAGCCTCCTCCAAAGAGGCCGATCTTGACACCGATGGTACCAGTCATCGGCAAGTCCACTCAGCTCCACATCCTCCTGTACCACATCACTCAAACTCTTCTCCAGCCCGTGCCGTGCCCGCTTAGCCCCCTCTATCCGGTCGAACAGAAACAGTTTAGGCATGCGGGCTACATGACCCGATGAGCTCCTCACACAATCCAGCCTGGTTAAACCCAGGAGGGATCTTAGGCAGCCTAAATGTTTCGAGCCGGTGATGATGTTCCATTAGGGGGGTCCACACAAGCATAGAGGAGGGAGGGAATGACCGTGGCAGAGAATACCTGAAGCTTTGTGCGGAGCGACAGACCGGGTAGCTTCCACACAGCGTTACGCAACCGATGAAAAGATAATGCCATCTGTGCACAAACGCCACCCTCCCTCAGCATTTCACTGGGGAGATCATCTCTGCCCGGTGCCTTTCCTGGTCTCAGGCTCCGGATCGCCCTCACCCACACCTCACCCCACCCACACCCTCACCCACACCCTCACCCACACCCTCACCCACACCCTCACCCACACCCTCACCCACACCCTCACCCACACCCTCACCCACACCCACACCCACACCCACACCCTCACCCACCTTTCTCTTCGTTGGTAAATCCGGCATCTGCAGTTTCAGCTTTGAGAAGTTTGCGTAAGGACATCGTTTTACTGGCGCACACATACCCAAACCTGCAAACACATCCCAATACACACATCATCACCACTGCACAAACACATCATCACCACCACTGCACAAACACATCATCACCACCACTACACACACCATCACCATCATCACCACCACTGCACAAACACATCCCAATACACGCATATCACCACTACACACACCCCCCCCAACACACGCATATCAACACACACCATCACCATATCACCACCACTGCACAAACACCCCCCAATACACACACACACAAGATCTGTGGCCATACATTATCAGCGGATGAATATCACTATGGAATAATATTTACACTATTTAACACTGACACCCATTTCAAACAAGTAACTTTTGAATTAATTAACTAGCAGTTACAGGTTAAAATATAAAATAATACACATAATATACATTTACTGTGTTACGAACATGACAAATGGACACGGTAAAAATAAAAACGCTATAATACTCCTTTAACTGATACGTACCTGCGTAATGGGTTGACAATCTCACAGCGCAGGAGATCCTGAGCACTTCGACTGCGCGGGTTGTGGTGAGGTCCAGTGGGCCAGAACAACAGCCAATCAAAAGAGCTGCAGCACGAGAACATGCTGAGAGAGAGACGTGTCAGTGATTAACAGTCAATGAAGGTCACTGCCCTGTCACCACACATGAGGTCATCAGGTGACGTTTGGAAGTTTCGAGTGAAGTTGTTACTTTTGAATTTACAGGATTCCGTCAACAAAGTAACGCTGCACATGTTACACTGTTGCTTCCATGTTCCACAGAAAGAAACAATGTAACGCCGTTAGTGTTGGTGATTTCAGCCCAGTGAATTACCTGAAGAGAGACGCGTCCAGATAGCAGGAGTTCAGGTGCCCCTGAATGCCTTTCTTAAAGCCCTCGTACAGCAGAAGGGCGTCCTGACCCAACACAGGAGGAGTGTTCTCATCAACACGCTCACTGCTCCAGTTCAGAAACGCTGAAACACACTTACATGATTCATATTCCACTACAAAATACAAAGAATAGAAAATAAATAGGGTTTAAATTAAAACAGTTTATGAATTGACATTATTTGCACTGTCAGCACATTCCCCTCTTGTTACCCTTTCATAGGTTTAAACATTGTACTTTGAGAATCAACAAACTCATCGCTAACAACCACTTTTTTTGTGTATGTATATGCGTGTGCGTTTGGGTGCATGTGTCAGTTTGTGCGTGTATGTATGTATGTTTGTGTATTTTTGCCAATATTTCCCTTCATGTGGGCATTTTTAAAACATTGTTAAACATTAACGGTGTCTCATCCATGCAGGTTACTCACTTTAATCTATTTATTAATACAAATCCTAAAGATTGGGAATTCATTATATATTACCATAATAATTAAATCAATATTTCATGCAGTACTATGTATAACTAGGACTATAATACAACATTAAGAACTAGATGTTACTGATAGAAATGGTGTTATAAAACATGGAGGCAGATATCTGAGGACTGTTACTGCACACCTATGGAGTTGCACCGGTCCACTTGATTAAGGGTCATCTCCGGCGCAGGAAATCTGGAGTCGCGTCTGCAGTTCTGCAGTTTGACGAACAGCCCTTTGTTGGCAGGGCAACGGAAGTGACGCTTACCGAAGTAACTGCCATCCGTGGCGGCTGACAACTCCTGGTCCTAAACGAAAAACAGATTTCAAATGGTAATTTCTTTGGATTTACCCCCAAATTACCAGCACATATCGTTACGTCTGCTCTACACACGGGACGGCACTTGTGTTGTGCATCTCAAGAGATGTGAAGCTGCTATAAGAAACGCATTACAATAAGAGAAGTTACTACAATGAAAACATATTTATTCAGATTGCCGTTATAAATGTTTGATTCGCTTCAGTGACATTTCTTAATATAAAACTTTTTATTTCTTCGTTTAAACCTAAAAAGTCATTTCACCTCGCAGGATGTTACTACAAGACAAAAATCAGTGTTTTGTGTTTTCAGTAGGGCTGTCCATTTAACACGTTCCTGAGAAATGCTTGTAGTACCACCTGTTTACTCCAGGGGGCAGTAAGTGGCACTTCAGCTGTGTGAGCAACACAGTTTATACAGTGAAGAAACACTTCAGCAGAACACCACAAACATGCGTCACGCTCTTGCATTCAAAACCCTTGATGGGGCACAAATCTGAACTAAGAGATCTCAAGATGAGTTTAAAGATTGAGTATTAAACTACATTTAATGACAACGTGAACTAATAATGTGTTTATGATGCAACACACCCGAGACGCGACACAAGCATGTCTGACACAGGTGTACAACGGTCCTTAAACAAGCCCTCATAATAAATCTCTGATTGTTTAACATTTAAAGATAACTATGTATAATTATTTCATCATTATATATTGAGATATTGTTACACGAGGGGCTCAGCAAATATTTGTATATGCGATTAATTAATCGGGACACCATGTAATTAATCGACAGCCCTAATTTTCAGGTATATTCTTAAACATCCATAAAATAAAACTGACTTTAAAAGACTTGCTTTAAGTTAAGTTCAATAAAGAGTTAAAAATATTATTAAAAAAAATTTATTATATTATAATAAAAATATTTAAAAAAAATGTAAATACTTATTTTGGAAAATATATCTTAGTCTTTATTTGTTTTATTAACTTAACTCTAGGTAAATTAATAAATTCAATAAAATAGTGTTTTAAAATATAATAAATTATAAATACAAATAAAAATAATAAAAATAATAATAAAAAAAAACTACATAATATTATAATATAATTAAAACAAAAATAATATAATTATAAATTAACTCAAAATAAAAATACTTATTTTGAGAAAATATATAAAGTTAATAAAATGAATCAAGTCTAGAGGTAAAGTTATTTTATTGAACTTATTGTTTAAAATATAATAAATTATAATATAGTATTATAATTAAAATATAAAATAAATAGAATTTACGTAAAGTTTTCCTATAAAGTTATTTTTCTTATTATTTAAGCTAAATATATTTTATTCGTAACTAAGATATATAGATATAAATAGTTTTGCTGTGTCTAGAGGAACAAAGTACTAAACACAATTTCATCAGATGTTAAACTATAGCACAATTCAGACAAATGCTAGTTTGTGTACCAGCTCAATTCCGGCGACTGGTTCTGGAATCCCGCTGATTTGTCCAATCCAGCAAATCACTCCAAAAAGGGGCGGGTCATTCACCTCCACCATAGATCCCACCTCCAACCACGTGTTAGGCTCCGCCCTCTGATCAGAGATCGGTGGAGAGGGTAAGTTCTGAAATCCATTGGAGAAGCGTGAATCGCCAGTGGAGGGGGACATGGGTGGGGCCTGCGGCTTATTGGGTGGGACAGTGGGGGGTTTCAGGGCGGGCTTGGGTGTGGTCAAAGGAGGAGGTTTCAAAGCGACTTCAGGGGCGGGGTTAGTGGATGGCTGGAGGGCTTTTTTAGCCGTGACGAGCATACCCGGATGGATGAGCGGTCTGCTTGTGGAGCTCACGGACTGTGAGAGGTCTTTGTTGTGGGTGGATGGTGGAAGAGGGGCAGTTTTATTGGAGAGGGGCAGTTTGGGATAGTTTACTGGTGGAGGGGATCGTTCCGATCTAGTTTCTGTAAAACAAAACAAACAGTGTATGTGGATTATAAAAGCAGTTGCTTTTAAAGGGATACATTTGCCCAAACACACTGTAAGACTCATCGTTACCTGCATTGACTCTGAACAGGGGAAGTAAAGCACCAAATTCAGGAGACGGGATGAAACACAGATTTGTATCTTTATAGTATCCATCCCACGATCCCGCCGCATGGTCCTGATCACACAAACACATGCAGAACATTTACCTGCAACTAGTACATTTATTATTTGCTGGATGCAGTAAACTTAGGGAAGGGTTCAACTATTCTTCCTCTATTCTGAACGCCCAATTCCCAATGCGCTCCGAGTCCTCGTGGTGGCGTCGTGACTCTCCTCAATCCGGGTGGTGGAGGAAGAATCTCAGTTGCCTCCGTGTCTGAGACCGCCAATCCGCGCATCTCATCACGTGGCTTGTTGAGCGCGTTACCGTGGAGACGTAGCACGTGTGGAGGCTTCACGCTATTCTCCGCGGCATCCACGCACAACTCGCCACACGCCCCGCCGAGAGCGAGAACCACATTATAGTGACCACGAGGAGGTTACCCCATGTGACCCTACCAACCCTACCCTCCCTAGCAACCGGGCCAATTTGGTTGCTAAGGAGACCTGGCTGGAGTCACTCAGCACACCCTGGATTCAAACTCGCGACTCCAGGGGTGATAGTCAGCGGCAATACTCGCCGGAGATACCCAGACCCCCTCAGAAATCAGGACATTAAAGCAACTTGAGATGATTGATCATTGTACACACACCATCTGCTAAAAGGACCATCAGTGATCGCTTGTGCATTTCTGCGACTTAGACAAAAGAAATGAAAAAACCACCGCGCACACACACTCATATAGCAAGTAAACGACACGATCAAACAGTTAACAGATTAACACGCAGCGCTGCTGTCCTGAACTGCACAGCGCAGTTTCCACTGCCGGATCATGTGACACACGGGACTCCATTTCTGTGTTTACAGACATGACGCAAGAATGAACGACATCAGCCTGCAATTGTGCCAAGCTCAAAATACTAATCACTGTTATAAGCTTAAAGTCAGTCGAGGAAAGGACATTGTTTTGAACACTGATTTGTTTAATGAACTTATAAAATAAAAGCTTGTGTATCCCAATCAAATACAATCGAGAGCTTTTATATAAGAATCAAATCGTATCTAAATCAGAATCAAATCAAGAGCTCGTGAATCAGAACTGAATCGTATCTAAATCAGAATCAAATCAAGAGCTCGTGAATCAAAACTGAATCGTATCTAAATCAGAATCAAATCAAGAGCTCGTGAATCAGAACTGAATCGTATCTAAATCAGAATCAAATCAAGAGCTCGTGAATCAGAACTGAATCGTATCTAAATCAGAATCAAATCAAGAGCTCGTGAATCAGGATTGAATCGTATCTAAATCAGAATCAAATCAAGAGCTCGTGAATCAGGATTGAATCGTATCTAAATCAGAATCAAATCAAGAGCTCGTGAATCAGGATTGAATCAGTATCTAAATCAGAATCAAATCAAGAGCTCGTGAATCAGGATTGAATCAGTATCTAAATCAGAATCAAATCAAGAGCTCGTGAATCAGGATTGAATCAGTATCTAAATCAGAATCAAATCAAGAGCTCGTGAATCAGGATTGAATCGTATCTAAATCAGAATCAAATCAAGAGCTCGTGAATCAGGATTGAATCAGTATCTAAATCAGAATCAAATCAAGAGCTCGTGAATCAGGATTGAATCAGTATCTAAATCAGAATCAAATCAAGAGCTCGTGAATCAGGATTGAATCGTATCTAAATCAGAATCAAATCAAGAGCTCGTGAATCAGGATTGAATCGTATCTAAATCAGAATCAAATCAAGAGCTCGTGAATCAGGAGTGAATCAGTATCTAAATCAGAATCAAAATCAAATTAAGAGCTCGTGAATCAGGATTGAATCGTATCCAAATCAGAATCAAATCATGAGCTTGTGAATCAGGATTGAATCAGTATTTAAATCAGAATAAAAATCAAATCATGAGCTTGTGAATCAGAACTGAATCGTATCTAAATCAGAATCAAATGCATCGATCCCCAGCCCCATGTTTTTGAGAAACGTGGCACTTCCTGCAGCGTGACATGCACTTCTAAAGTATTTCATGTATCAGGAACTGTAGAATTAAATTAACACTATCGACTTGCATTACTGAAATAGTGTCGGCTCTGGGACAACCTTAGATTGAAGAGATTCACACATTTACAGTAACAATGAATGTGTCGTGACAAACGCTCACCAGTAAAACTCCCACATACACGCTGGAGGAGGAGGGCCGACCCGGAAGGGGCCCACAGAACTGGACTGTCCCACGATGGACCGACTCCTCCTGCGTGAACCACACTCGCTGTCCGACAGTCAGGCTCGAATCGGCACCACGGGACAGGATGTTCACTGGAGGCGGGTTGATGTTACTGGATGAAGACGGGTACGGTTGGGTGTGATCGTGGGCACTGGCATTGCCGCCTCGTGATAAGGGATAGAGGGAAAGCTCATGGGCCGCGAGGACGAGGCCACAGGATTCTGGACATGTAAACAGCTGATGCCCTTTATAGTTGCCATTAGATTTGCCCCTGCCTGCTGCCCATCCCTAAAAAAGACAGGGGAGCAGTATAGGTGAAATATCGGTCTTCAACGACGCATGAGTTATGGTAAATGTTCCCATGAATCAGTCCATAGAGTCTCGACTTGCCTTTAGCTGAACGCCAAAATAAACGGCAGAACTTCCACTCGTCAAGGGACCGCGGTAACGAAGCTCCGCCTCCGGCATCTCTACGGATTGGTTCCAGAACACCCACACCTCCGAGCCCAGCGGTAAAGAAGCCAACTGCTGCAGGTGGTGCGGTCTGGACAGGAGACCGAGACGGGCATCAAGGTCCTGTACCGGTTCAAGGAGACCAGCGAGATCGGAGGGGACATCACGGAGCACCTGTTTGGAGATCTTCACCACAGATCCATTATCAATCACCTGGGAAATAAATCTTTATTAGTTTGATGCTCTATAAAAACATTCAGTACATGTCAGAATTCAATATGTCCTCCGTAGTACAAAATAAACATTAAGACCGAGCTGCAAACATGACTTGGTGAATAACAACTCGACCCCTTAAATTAAAATGTTACTCAGAGGACAAAGACGTCCACGTCAAAAAACTTTCACGTATTAGATTTTTTTAAACATCAGTCCTGATCATAACTTCCAAATATTCATTAGTTTGCAGGATTTTAACCCTTTAAATGCCAGTTCACACACACACACACACTTGCAGTTTTAATGGGTTTCAATGGGGACATTTGTGTCCTGAAGGTCCCGAGTGTGACTATTGTGTGTATTATTGATGTATTAGTGGAACTGAGGTTGAAATATCAATTCCCCCCAAAATACACACCTTTGGCAAAACGTATGCCGTTGCCATTAACAATTTGAAATTGAAAAAAATATATAATAATAATAATTAAAAGACAAAATAAAAAGGCCTGCAAGGTTCAATTTCAGTCGGTCTTCTCACACAAAGCTATATTAATTCAGAAGACTTTTTGGAAAGCACAAGTCTACTTTTATTGGCAGACTTGGTCCTCCATCTTCGGTGTTACATGAATGAAAGTCATGCGGATTTGGAAAATGAGCGCGAGTAAATGATGACAACATTTACTGACACAGTGATGAACTATTCCTTTACAGCAAATGCTTCGTTTTTATTATTGTGTACGAGTGTATCCTCTTACTTTCACCCACAGGTAATCTCCTCGTCCACCCCTCTCGCCTCCTCCCTCCTGCTCTTGGCACAGTTGCCCCCTCTGCAGGTGAATGGTTCCTTCCAGGTGGTCCTGCACGTTATGGTCGGAATCAACCACGTACATTTTCGGGGGGAGTCGGCTCTTATTACTGTCGCCAGACATGATCGAAACACATCCAAACCTGCGTCAGTGCACAACGAAACGTATTTAACGAACAAAACAATAACATTTAGATTGAGGTCCAGTGTGTTTCATTCAAACACGACCCACTACAGAAAACAAGGCATTTTTTTTTCTAGACGTACTGGATAAAATAACTAGTTATGAACAAGAAAAGCTAAATTTGAGTGGCATTCGTTTATAATTGGAGCATAAAAACAAAGTGCAAAAGCTCGTGTATCAGAAGCATTTCTTACTTTATAAACTTGAATAACAACAACTGCTGGTGATTTGAAATAGGTTTTAACATCACTTTGCAATTAAACAAAGAACCAAACGGAACTTTAACTTACCGACAATGTCATCACCTCATCTTCAAGTACGATACTTTATCGCGATGGGAAAAAACTAAAAACAAACAATAATGCCTCACTTTTATTTAAGCAGGAAGAGAGATGACGGACAGCCGCGCCGACCAATCAGATGCGAGAAAAGCGAAGCGTCAGAATTATGTGGGCGGGGCTTCGTTTAGTGGGAAATTCCACCGTTGCGGTTTTTATTTGGAAATGAACAAATTACTTGATACTTGCATCTTCCGAGAATTCAACATCCAGACTACAAGTATAATCTTACAAGATAACTCAGTTTGAAGAGATAAATATATCTAAAATCCTGTGTTGGGTTTAATGTATTACTGAGTGATTAATTACTGTAATTAAAATACTTTTCATTTAAAAAAATAAAATAAAGTATGGGATTACTCATACTTTTTCAGTAATTTAATCACAGTTACTTCTGAAGTAATTGCGTTAAATATCGCATAGACTATATCTAGTGAATTTAACACTAATTTAACGTCTAATGTTAAAATATATAAATGTATAATGCTGTCCCTTTAAATTCTTTGGCCAGCTCATGAATAATGTATTTGACAACAGCTTCATGTCTATCCTTGTATTTTTCATCGGTCAATGTTAATAAGGGGTTTAGAAAGTAATTAATAATAAGTAATGTGATTACTTTTCAGACAGATTAATTGGTAAAGTAATCTGATTACATTTTAGAATATGTAATGCATAGTTAGTAATAATTACTTTTTTTGAGTAACTTACTCAAAACTGCTAAAATATCTACTAATAGTGCACATTTCCGTCTCATAAGTGTGTTTATGCTCTTGTCGTCAGTTATACTACGAGTAAAGACAACAAACAACTGCTTTTTATGAAACATTTTATAAACATGGACATTTATTAAACATTCAAACTATTAAGTACACATACATGTAAGTTAATAAATAAGTATATCCATACATAAGCCAAGAAAATTGTACAAAAAAAAAATATATATATATATTGTAACGTTAATGCAATGCCATGTACATTAGTAAAACACAGAGTAACTATTATGGTAAGACTTCAAAAACATGATAAAAACTGTAAACCTCATAATATTTCCCGTGTTTTTCAAAAGTATGCATACTTCATAAAGGCTAGCTGTTTATATTTAAGTGCTAGCTACGTCAGTTTATGTGAGATTTACATGTTTGCATTTGACAGACGCTTTATCCAAAGTGACTTACAGTGCATTCAAGGTATACGTTTATCAGCGTGGGAATCGAACCCACAACTTTATATTAATTATTTTGTATTTTTATTTAAAATTTTGGGGGATTTTTTTCCCCTTTTGTCCCCAATTTGTAACTCCCAACTCCCAAAGTCCTCGTGGTGGCGTCGTGACTCGCCTCAATCCGGGTGGCGGAGTCTGAGACCGTCAATCCGCGCATCTCATCACGTGACTTGTTGAGCGCGTTACCATGGAGACGTAGCACGAAGCTTCACGTTATTCTCCGCGGCATCCACGCACAACTCGCCACACCCCCCCACCGAGTGCGAGAACCGCTAATCACCACCACGAGGAGGTTACCCCATGTGACTCTACCCTCCCTAGCAACCACACCAATTTGGTTGCTAAGGAGACCCGGTTGGAGTCACTCAGCACACCCTGGATACAAACTCACGACTCCAGGTGTGATAGTCAGCGTCAATACTCGCTCAGATACTCAGAACCCCCCCCCGAACCCACAATATTAGTGCTAGCGCTACTCTTCACTAGTTGAGCTACAGGAACATTTCACGAAACGTAAGTATAAGGCAAGTGTGTGACTGGCACTAAAGCGTTAGATTAAGGTTTGAAGACTCAGTATCGATGAAGTATGTGGTCAGATCTCCTTTGCCTTTGACGCTGATCACTCCTCTCAGAGTTACGCTGTAGCCCAGGGATTGCGCGACTGCCGCTGTTTCATCCGTCACCTGAAGGGGGCAGCAAACAACACACATGTGATATATGCAATATGGCTCTTCTTCATGTGTCATGGTGTGGAATGTGGTACATCAAGGTACTAAAATGATTTCATAGTCCCCTGACCTCAACAGCATTCCCCATTTGCTCATTCTCTCTCTTATTATGAATGCATTACCTGTATTTTATTGAGGACTCCAGTGCTGTCCATTCTGCTGGCCACATTAACCGTGTTTCCCCACATATCATACTGAGGTTTGTGAGCGCCGATGACCCCTGCGATCACAGGACCGTGGTTTATCCCTGCACACAGACCGTTATTATACACTTGTAATATCACAGGTTGAATCCAGTTTTGTGTTAGATGACTAGATATATGTGCATACAGGATCAGCTATGAGTCTTTAAGGAAAGAATGGCCGGTGGTGAAGCTCATTTCATCATCAGAAACGCAATTCACACAAAATAATAACTTGAATGAAGCTCTTTTATGATGAGCATTAATTACTGAGTCCGGGGGGCTTAAAGTAAAACCATTTAAGTGATGTCACTGTCCAGACACAGTAAAAACAATTAAATAAAAAATAAATTAAAATAAATCAAAGTCTTATTTTAAAAACAAAACAAATGTGCAGAATTTTTTTTATGTAATTTTATATATATAGAGAGATTTAATTATATATATATATAAATAATTGTCATGTTCATTGTTGTCCTTTGTTCTTTTGTGTACTTTTATTTTGAAAATTCCTGTTCAGTTCCTAGTTTTGTCACATCCTGTTTTCCCTCCATGTTTTGTATCTGGGTTTTATTGGTTCATTGTTTGATTACCTTGATTCAGTTCTTGTTTGTCATTGGTTTTAGTTAATTATCTTGTTATCCTGTTTCAGAGTTCTGTTTGTTGATTGGCCTTGTTACCCTTGTCCTTGTGTATTTAAACCCTGTTTGTTCCTTCATTCCTTTGTTGGTCGTTGAATGTTGTTGTACGTGAATGTTATGGTTGTTTCTCCTGCCTGTGGATGTTTTTCATGTTCATGTTGTTTTCCCCTCGTGGCTATTTTTTGTTCCTGTTTGTTTGCCCTCACTTTGATTTATAATAAAGAACCTGCTTTTGGATCCGCACCTCCTCGTCTGCCTTCACTCCTACATTCGTTACAGAACGACTGACCACACTATGGATCCAGTGGTTCAGCAAGCGAACTACCAGCTGCTTTGCCTAAAGCAAGAGGACCGACTGATGGAGGACCACATCCGTGACTTCCTTGAGCTGGCAAACATCTCCGACTTCCCGGACTCGGCCTTGGTGGTTTTCTTCTGGGGTAACCTGAACCCCTCACCGAAGGAGCGGTTGCCACTGGCGACACGCGGCTGGACGCTCTGTGATTTTTGTGGCGGAGACGCTGCTGGTATGCGGCTCGCCACTTACTGTGGATGTTGTGGATGAGGATCCTGCTTCCCCTCCCATGGCTGTGACTCTCCAGTCGTCCCTAGCTCTCCCCGTCATGCCAGCCCCTACGGTCAGTGTGCAAACCCCCACGCCTGTTGCCGTCATCGAGCCTGCATGGTCCACTTCGTCTGCCCGGAGGAGGGTGAGAAGACGGGCTTCTGCCTCCCGGTTCGCACCTGCCCCGGTCTGCGAGCCAGAGCCCACGCTTGTCACGGTGAGCGAGCCAGAGCCCACGCTTGTCACGGTGAGCGAGCCAGAGCCCACGCATGTCACGGTGAGCGAGCCAGAGCCCACGCCAGCCACTGTCAGCGAACCCAAGCCAGCGCATGCCTCGGTCACCCAGCCAGCGCCTGTAGCCTCAGATATCCGTGAGCCAGCGCCTGTAGCCTCAGATATCCGTGAGCCAGCGCCTGTAGCCTCAGATATCCGTGAGCCAGCGCCTGTAGCCTCAGATATCCGTGAGCCAGCGCCTGTAGCCTCGACCGTCCCAGAGCCAGCGCCTGTAGCCTCGACCGTCCCAGAACCAGCGCCTGTAGCCTCGACCGTCCCAGAGCCAGCGCCTGTAGCCTCGACCGTCCCAGAGCCAGCGCCAGCAGCCATGACCGTCCAAGAGCCAGCGCCTACCGAGCCTTCCAGGGCTGCTCCTCCCAAGTCTCGAGTCTTCCAGGGCTCCGCCACTCGAGCCTCCCAGGGCTCCCCCTCTCAAGTCTCGTCTTCTAGGGCTCCTCCTCCTGAGCTTTCCAGAGCTCCGCCTTCCGAGTTTCCCGAGCTTTCCAGAGCTCCGCCTTCCGAGATTTCCAGAGCCCCGCCTACCGAGCCTCCTGAGCTTTCCAAAGCTCCGCCTCCTGAGCTTCCCAGAGCTCCACCTCTCAAGCCTTCCAGGGCTCCTCCTCCCGAGCCTCCCAGGGCTCCGCCTCTCGTCTCTTGAGCCCCTCGAGCCTTCCAGTGCTCCGCCACTCAAGCCCCTCGAGCCTTCCAGGGCTCCGCCACTCAAGCCTCTTGAGCCTTCCAGGGCTCCGCCTCCTATGGCTCAGCCTCCCACGGCTCCGCCCCCCCGAGCCCCCCACGGCTCCGCCTCCTGCGGCTCCGCCCCCCGAGCCTCCTACGGCTCCACCTCCCACGGCTCTGCCTCTCCAGTCTCCTACGGCTTAACCTTCCTCGGCTCCACCACCGAAGCCTTCCAGCTCACCGCCTGAAGAACCTCCTACGGCGCCACCTCCCTTGGCTCCGCCTCCTAAGCCCCCCATGGTCCTGCCTACGCCTCCTTCGACGCAGCCTCCCAAGTCCTCCTTGGCTCCGCCTCACGCGGCTCCACCGGTCCCTATCTGGCGGCCACCACCTAGGTCCCCCAAACCTACCCACATCCCGTGGTCAACCCCTAGGCCTCCTGAACCTATCCTTGCCCTGTGGCCAGCTCCCAGACCTCCTGAACCAGTCCTTGCCCCATGGCCATCTCCTAGGCCACCTAGATCGGCCTCTATCCTGTGGCCTCCTCCTAGGCCCCCTGAGCCGGCCCTTGCCTTATGGCCAGCCCCCGGGCCATCTAAACCTGTCCCTGTCCTGAGGCTGCCTTCCAGGCCTCCTAGACCTGTTCCCGTCCTGTGGCCTCCTTCCAGGCCTCCTGACCCTGTTCCCATCCTGTGGCCGCCTCCCAGGCCTCCTGACCCGGTCCCAGTACTGTGGCCGCCTCCCAGGCCTCCTGACCCGGTCCCAGTACTGTGGCCTCCTCCCAGGCCTCCTGACCCGGCCCCTATCCTGTGGCCTCCTCCCTGACCCAGTTCCTGTCCTGTGGCCTCCTCCCAGGCCTCCTGACCCGGCCTGTGGCCTCCTCCCGGGCCCCCTGACCCAGTCCCTGTCCTGTGGCCTCCTCCCGGGCCTCCTGAACCTGCCCCTGTCCGGTGGCCTCTTCCCAGGCCCCCTGACCCTGTTCCTGTCCAGTGGCCTCCTCCCCGGTCCCCCAGACCTATCCTTGCCCGGTCGATACCTCCCTGGC